>NC_132973.1:8405232-8718565 GCF_047496725.1 Anoplolepis gracilipes | reverse complement strand
GTCCTCTTCAACGATCATGACCGTCCCCACCCTTTTTGAAGCTCCACTTTTTCCCGCTCTCGTGCCCTTCCTTCTTGCCGTACTTCTCATCGTGATCGTGATGCTGATCGTGGCCTTCGTCGAGTTTATGACCCTTATGACCATGATGATGACTGCCTTTCTCGTGCTTCTTCTCTTTGCCATATTTCTCCTCGTGATCGGCGGCGTCGTGGTGGCCCTTCTTCTCGTGACCGCCCTTCTTCGACTCGTGATCGTGATGATGCTCGCCGTGCTTCTCCACGCCGCCATCCTCATGGAATTCATCGAAGAACTCTGTCTTCTTCTCATACTCATCCTGTATATAAATTATTATATGTAATGATATATTGTCATATAATTTAAAAAAATTTTATTATATTAAAAATTTAATTTTTCTTAGCCTCTATTTACGTTACCTTTTTGTGCACCGAATGCTCGCCATGAGTACTGTGCCCTTTCTTGTGTTCACCCTTCTCGCTAAACTCTGCTGCCTTCTTTCCCCCTTCGCCGCGATGACGTTCTTTGTGAAAACCTCCCTCCTCCTCGTGCTTCTTCTCCTCGCCATCTTTCTCGTCGTACTCCTTGGAGGCATGTTCTTTGTCGTGATGTCCCTTTTCGGCCTTTTCGTGCTCGTGCCAGACTTTATAGCCCTTTTAAAGAAATGCATTATTAATTAACTATTAATTTATTGATACAAGAAAAATATCAGATGTCAGAATAATTTACTTTGTGCCCTTTTTCTCCCTCGTCTTCGTGATGTTCCTCCTTGTGCTCCGCGCCTCCACTTTCCTTGAATTCGTGATCTCCCCCGTCCTTCTTTTTTTCATGATGCTCCTCGTGTTTATGCACGTGTTCCTGAGTCTCACCGTGTTCGTGATCACGCGTTCTCTCGTTATCATTTTCATTATCGTATTTACGATTGTCACCTTTGACGTGCTGTCGATGATGACGATATTCCTCGCGAACGTGTTTAGGATTAATTTCATCGTATTCCTCATGCTTGCGCTCCTCGTGATGTGAGGTGTCTCTTCGAGGGGTAGCCTGAGGAGGATGATGATGATACTTGCGCTTATGCGTCGCTTTATCTTTATTTTGTTTCTTTTCGTATTCTTCTCGTATTCTTTCACGTTGTCTGCGAGCGAGTTCATCTTTCGAACGTCGAGCAATGAGTTTGTCTTCGGCAAAGCTCTCATCTTCGGAACCTTCATCCCGATCTTTCTCATCACGAGCTGGCTTCTGTCGATCGTAGTGTTCGAATTTTTCGTCGGGTTCGCGAGTTTCATAGTCGCTATATCGTGGACCGTCAAAGTATTTATTGATACTTACAACCTTGTGCTTAACGTCAGTCTCATCATCGTTTTCATCGCGACTCTTTTCTTTATCATATTTCTTATCTTCATAAGGTTGTTTGTCACGTTCCTCTTCTTCAGAATCATCTCTATCGTATTTATGTTTATTATATCGATAAGCATGATTATACTCGTCTTCACTTTTTCTAGTATTGGCATATTCGTCTTCTTGCGTTTCGTCGACATTTTCTTCTTCATCTTTGACATCTTTATGTCGAGCGTTATATTTTTCGTGTCTATCATCTTTTTTATCATTCTTATTATTATCTTTATCATCTTTATTATCATATTTATCATAATTATAGCTATAATTGCGTTTCGGCTGTTGATAACGATCCTTTTTGTCTTCTTCTTCACCATCCTCCTTCTCATGTCGTTCATTCGACGTTTTGTAACTCTTGTAAGCTCCGTGATTAATCTGAGTCTTGTGATTTCCAAAATTGTTCTCATTATCGGCAGCCTCTGTGTTACTATCGTCCGTGTTTGCGCCACGAGACTCATTTATTTCGACACTTTCTGCGTTTTTCTTGTTGTCATTAAGCTCCTTTTCTTTTATTCTTTGCGAAACGAGTAATCCGCTGTCGTAATACGGCGCGAATGCAGGTTTAGTGAAAGCAGTCGGTCGAATTTTCAACAACGGGGGAGAAATAGGTTTCAAAGTTGCGTAAAGAGGTGTGGAAACGTGTTGCGAGGTAACTGCGTGCAATGGTTGCTGCACCGGTTGCCCGAAGTTTTGATAATTTTGCGTGACTGCTTTCGGTACATTAAATACATTAGGTACTGAATACAAACTTGCAAATTTATTGTATAACGCGAGTTCAGAATTTTCATTTAAATTCGATTTTTCGTCGACGGGATGATTATAGGCGGTAATCCTAGGCAGAAATCCATTTTTATGAATGGTTTGCGGAGCCTTCTTTTGCTGAAGATTATACGAGGATGTTTGACTTGGAACATGAATCAACAACGCAGAGTCAGTTCTCGTAGTAATCTGTTCCACCGGATTTTCTGTGACGGCATAATAATCCGACGAGGATATCTTTCGCTGATTATTGGCGATGATCAGAGGACTCTTCGTGGTGCCAATTATGTTCGTATAAGATAGCCCGTAATCTGTAAAGGTGGTTCTCTCGTCCGCGAGAGTGGTCGGCAGACTCGCCTCGGTATTGACGAGCGTTGTGGAATCTCCTTCAGGTTTGAGATAGTTGGTACGTTTTATCGGGACATAACGACGTGTCGAAGGCGCGTCGAAAAGAGTCTCCGTTGGAAGAATCAGTGGAAGAACATTCGCGGAGGAACGAGCAACCTGTTGACGATTGAAATCCGTTGGTGAAGGGCTCGGTTTCCTGTACGGTGTCTCGATGACGGGTGAATCGGGCGATCGCAATAAAGAAAATGGCCTCGGCATCCTGTCATACTTTGACAGTAACTGAACGGTATTTGTGTCACTCGGAAAGTTCAAATTGTTCAAGTTATTTACGTTGAAAACGTTGTACGAATTATTATTGTTTGATTGGGGAATAAATGGAGATACGGTTTGCACCAAAGAATCTTGAATGTTCCATTCGCGACTTTCAGGCTCTTCCGTCGATTCGGAATAAATATTCGATGGTGATTTGATGGATTCATTTTTCGCTTTCGTCTTTCCGTTGAAAACTTTGAAATATTCAGGTGTGCTTGACTTATTACTTGCAGCAGTTTCTTCGTTGAATCTTGACTCTTCGATCGAGGAGCCTCGAGGAAGTGTAACCGTGCGATTTAGTTGCAAATATTTTTCAAGTAATTTCTTCGTCTTCTTATCTCTTAGAGTGGGCGAAAAGTCAATATTGGGACGTGACTTTTGCTTCTCGTCGTCATTCGCAGAGAGAATCGTTGTTTCCGGAATGTAAATTTCTCTCAAATTCTTCTTCGCCTGGTATAAATAAGGATTCAATGCCGCGTCAACGTTGCTAAATGTCAACTCAGGCGCCCTTCGCGATATGTTTCGCAGCACTTGGTCGTAAGCCCTCTCGAGATCCGTTCTCGACCCGGCGGCCTTGCCGTGTAGTACGTCTGAAGAACAAATAGGTATAGAAACTGATCATCTCTCTCTGGCGTACATACATACATATATATATATATATATATATATATATATATGAAATGTCTTTATTTTTTGTGGAGGAAAAGAAAGTAATCTTTTAGTTACCGTGATCACCGTTGACGATTTTTCTCTTGGTTTTTCTCAATGTGGTCCTCTGCGGTTCGTACCTCGCGATCACGCGCTTCAGCCTTTCCAGATCGTCCTCGTTCACATCGACGGTGCGCGATTGTGCCGCGTTCTGATCCGAATTCGACGACATCCGCTTCAAATGTATTTCACGCATAGATAAAAGCGAGGATATCTGATCGTCGATTTTAGAAGCATTTTTGTGAGTGCCATTGTTGCTCCCAGTGACAATCACTTCCTTCGGAATAATTTTCGGATCAATTTCGACGCTCGTGTCATTTCGTCCGGTCACTGCATCACCTAACGTTAACTGTAAATACATCAATATAATAACGTCGACTTTAATATAATAAATATGTAATTCAGTTCACATTGTGTAAACTTACGAGAGAGTATTACAAAGCATCAATCAAATTTTATTCATTTGAAAAATTGACAATATGATATGGTCTCTTTCATTATTTCATATATTTATTTATGCGATAAGAGCGATAATTGTTCTCTCATAGATATAATAAAATTTATTGTTGCTAAATATGTCACGCATGTTAATTAGATAAATGCCAATTCAGACAAGATCCCGTATAATATTTCACAATATATTTGGCACTACACCACTATATTCCCCAGCCCGTTTTAATTAAAAGTTGACATAAACACGCGTCACCCTTTGCTGCTGGCAGCCCTCTCGTTTGCACATTTACTGCGGATTATTTATTTCCGATTGCCCTCGTGATAAAATGTACATGTATATTATTACGCAATGACACAACATATGCTATTATAATAATTAATTAAATCCGTATTAATTGTCTTTATATTCTTCTTTGTCCTGATATCATTTTGTTTATCATTAAAACATTAAAAATCATTATTGAAATATTACCAAGTGAATCAATAATAGTAGCACCGAGGCTACCGATTCCCGGCGGGTTTTCATGATTCGTCGAGTCCGCGAGAAAGACTGAACCGCGATCTTAACGCGACCTGGCAATTATATCGAGCCGATTTCCTCTATCAGAAGAACCGTTCGCGAATGATATGACAGTTTCGAAGCGATTAGGTATCTCGGAGGTGTCGAAGGAACCGTCGAAACAATCGGTCCTGCGGTCCTTGATCCGCTCCTTGGATTCGGCTTCCTCCTTTCTCTGTAGGTTGCACAAGATTATCGCCGCTCGGCCGAAGCCGATCTGAAAGCACATCCCGGTCTCTCATTATTTAGCGTCATTATTAACGTGCCTTGCGCAACGCAGTCGCTTTTTACGCGACCAAATATCGTAACACGCGGAAAATAATGTATCCGCAAATATACAAAATATATATCCATATTATATCGTGATTCTCTCCATGATTATACTTTTATTTGATTTCTTTTATATCCATGGGCGGCTGATTGCTACACATTTAGCATTTATATATGCAACATTTTGCTCTTGCGTTAGTTGATTTGTCGCAGGAAAAAGCGTAACGTCCCGCGCTCGCGTGGAACGCAGCTGTCGCAAATTATTTGCAATATTGATCAACGGAAATCAAACAGTTGCCACTGACAAATCCATTCACATCGCAACGTCATCGTGTGAATTTTACATTTCCGCATAGTCGTAATACTGATTCTTCATTAATCCGGCTCCAGATTAATAATAATGCACCTGTGCACCCGGAACACGACGTGCATCGCGATAAAGCCACACACGATCTCTTGCGGTTTTAACCGTCACGTAAATTATTATTACTTCAGAAAGAATCGAATGAGACAAACTACAATCCCGCTCTAGAACGGTGATTGTATATAAATGAAAAAATGTACCACAAGTCATTATTTTGGACCGACATAACAACGGAACCGATTTATTTTATTCTTCTCCCTCCCTCTCCCCCCCCTCTCTCTCCCCCCCCTCTCTCTCTCTCTCTCTCTCTCTCTCTCTCTCTCTCTGTCTTTTTTTCTTTGCAATGACCTAATCAATTTTAACAAATCTTTGTGGATTAAAAAAAAAAAATATATATATATAAAATTGACTTAAAAAGATAATATTAGAGAATAAATGCAGAAAATGAAAAGAAAACATTATTACAACATATGTTTTCTTCTGTAATCTAAAATTTATCTGCCACATTTTCTCCATTTATTCTTTAATATTATCTTTTTAAATCAATTTTATAATTCTAATTTTCTTAAAACAATTTTAAAACAGCAGATGTGAGCTTAAATGTAACTATATAAGAGTTTCGCTCGGTTAGGCGAAATTAAGATTGATTATGTCAGCCAAAGTGAAAAGAAGTTTCGTGGTTCGATTTTTCGCGTGATTATTACACCGAACTTTACGTGCATTCAAGCCTAAATAGGGCAATTTACGTTATACTGGTATACCACGAGTCAAAGACTCGGCAGTTCCAGACTGTGTCTTAATTAAAAGACGTAAATGAAAAGAATTCGTTATGTAAGCACTTTCCTCGATGTAACCGTTTCGAAATCTCAATGAATTTGATTGCATTTCGAAATATCGAAAAATAATTAATTTTGATAAATTTAACTTTTAATTTTTAAACTATTGTCACGAAATAACCTATAATATTTTAAAAATCTGATAAATTATTTTCTATTTACAAATTCTCTCTTTAACTATAATATACAATTGATTTTCCTCGATAAAAATATTGAGCGACAAATAATTTTTAAATTATTAAGTGATTAAAAAAAAGATTTTTTAGGAAATTAAACTGCACAAACGTGAATAACGAAATCTTATTTTTCTTATTTAATTTAAGATAAATTTCATTTTAATAGAATGCGAGATACTGACAAAGATATTTAACGCTGAAAATAGAAAATGCATGACAAGTGATGCTCTTGATATTTTCGTTAAGGAAATTAATTTCTAATTAATCAAAGAATCTATAAATATCTAATCTTTAGATCTCAGGTATTCTACAATCGATGATACATTGATACGTGATCAGAGAATTGCACGGCTATTTTCTCGCTTGGCTTGCCGAGAAGAGCGGAGAACAGAATTCATGGACCTGTGTCACGAGTATAAAACGATTTTTTTTTCCACCCACGATGGATCCTGCGCGGGAAAAATGTCGTCTTTAACAATTTCGCAATACAATCTTCGCAAGACTCATTGTCAGCAGTATTCGCGACGGATGGACAAATTGTGTACTGACTTCATTATATGCGACGTTTCTTTACGTTCGTTCTTATTAACACGTGACATGGTAAAATTCAGGTACAAGAACTTCATAAAAGCCACCGGATGAAACATTTCACTTTCCTTCTGACATGGCGAATCTGAAATCTTCCCTGATGTAATATTAGAAATATCATGCAAAATAACGAGATTATTAATTTTTTTCTTCATTTTTATTTAATCTTTCTATAGCTGTTTTATTTCAACTCTAACATCCTATAAAATATTTAGATAGAACTACAATTTCTAGCAAAATACATAATAAATAACTTTTTAAAAACAATAAATGCATTAATATTGCATCTGCATAAGAAAATTGTTTAAAATAAATATGATATTTAAATTTTATATACATTAATTATTCTTGTTGATAATATACATATTCCGTTGTTTATCATACAATCAAGGAATTGCGATCAACTTAGGGAATAATTGCATCAAGAGCTGCAGGTAAATTTGCGTAAGCGTTAAGGATAAACGCTAAACCAATCACTGCGTGTAATACCAGCAGATCGACTGCACACAGAGTAATCGATTGCCAGAGTAAGTTTGATCGTCGGGTAAATTCACCAGAAAATAGAGTCATCAAGCACAATCGCGCTTTGTGATCAATTCCCTCGGTAATATACCAATCTTACAGCAGGATTATATACTATACGTTCTGGATACTCCGTCAATACTGTTATATATTAATTATGGAAACACCACATATTACGTGAAGCAATAACATATATTCACACAAGGTTTATAACGACAATAATTTGCATTTAATACAACAATTTCATTGTATTTTTTTATAAGAGCGTAAATCTTGTAACACATAAATAATACCTTTTTTTTAATAATTATTATATAATTATTTTATCTTATAATATATAAACTTGTATCAAAACTATTATCATTTTGTATTCCATACATTACTGAATGTGTAGCATATAAATTGCGACAAACTTATTCATAATTTTTATTAATCACTTAACTTGTGTATAGTCATCTAATTAAATTTATTACTAATATTTTTTATGTTAATTAACCCTCATTTGAATATCCGTCTACTTTAATCGAAAGGCAAGTTTCCACGTGAAATGTGATCTCACAGAAGGTTTATACATTAACTTGAGACAAAAAGATTTTTTTGCAGGCTACATCCAGTCTATATAAATGCTTTTGATAAGCACTATTAAAAATATAATTTTCTAGTTTTTAATTAGTTTTAATTAAAATAACGTTACAATTGTTTGTAAAGATATGGTGTTAAACATATCTTTGATAAAATAGAAATATGAGAAAATAGAAATATAGTTTCGTGTCGTTAAAGAAACAGAAGACTCGCAAAGTCGCCTCGATACCATACATCTGCATCAGAATGCACGAGTTTTATTTGTGCACAATACTAACGCGCATCGGAGCGCGACTAATTTTACGCTCTTTTATAAGATTTGTACTTTTCCCAACGATTGTCGCGATAAAATAAATCACAACATTACATTCAAAACGCCTTCGAACACTCTTGCCTTCTAGATAAACGACATTTATTGAAGACATTTTTACTTACATTTTATACTATGTTATATATTTAATATATTAGTATCTTTAAGCTATTGCCTCATTGCTTATCGGTATTTTTACTGATAAAAATAATTATATATTTAATTTATAATTTATGTAAATTTATATATACTATAATACATAAGATATATAATTTAATAAATTAAAATGTACGTACGTATTAAATAAAATAAAGCTAATTTATTATAATAATTATATAAAATCCCTACAGGCAAATTCATATATTACTTTCTTAATGACAAAAATAAAATAATTGTTATTATAATTTTTAAGCTTAACGCATCTGATACATGCCACTCAATATTACTCCAAACATACAGCTTCGATTTGATCATAAAATTTGTATTAAAATAAATATAAGCGAAATACGTTCGATAATGTAATGTATGTAAGAATAAGTTTCGTATTGTTTTCCGTCGTTCCAAATCAATGATGATTTGATTTAGAAAATTTGTTCCCTGATGCGTGACCGCCTTTGTGGCCATGCCTCTCGTGATGCTCATGATGATGCTCGTGTCCCTCAGCTGATTTGTGACCCTTCTTCTCGTTTTGATGGTGGCCTCCCTCATGTTTCTTCTCCGCACCGTGATGTCCCTGAATTCAAAAAAATAAAATTATGATTTTAGAATAAGCCGATGTAAAAAACGTAAATGTTTTAGTAATAAAGTAAATCAATTTATTTAATAATTAATCATCAAATAATTTTTAATAATTATCAAATTATTTTTAATTATTACCTCGTGATGTCCCGCATGCAGATAGCCTTTCTTTTCATGGCCACCCTTCTTGCCCTCATGTTCTTCGTGCCAACCACCATGCTTTTCGCTACCTCCATCGTCATGAAATTCATCATAAAAATCATGTTTCTTCTCGTACTCGTCCTTAAAAAGCATCGATTTATATATTAATTCAGGAAATTAAAAAAAATATATCCGAGAAAATTTAACGTATAAGTGTTATCGCATATAAATTAATAATTAGATATTATTTTTTTTCCTTCTATAAAAACGCACAAATTTTTTTAATAAAATTTATATTTACTAAAAAGTTATATTTAATAAAGCGTTGAAAAGAAATTTAATTACAATGTTATTGAAATATCGATGAAAAAATTGCACCGACTATCTTAATAAAGTCAGTACAATTTGTCAGGAATAATTTACATAATTAATATACATAGTAACGAAAGTGTTAAAATTATATCAGATACAAGATATATTACATCATATATATAAGATTACATCCCATGTATAGAAGCCAAGAGAGTCGTTCTGAATAACAACAGAAGCCCTATATATACTTGATCTTGTAATTTTGAAAAGCTTTAACTTTCTACCCAAGTATTTACTGCGTCTTTCGGTATTACGAGAAAACCGCGATCAACGGGTCTTTTAAATTACAACACGCGAGTGTCTTATATCGTTAGAATGAAATTAATTTTGTCCAAGATGATGTCCAAAACAGACATCAAAAGACATGATCCGTACCTTCTTGAAGACGCTGTGTTCTCCTTTCGTACTGTATCCCTTCTGATGTTTACCCTCTTCGCCGAATTTCGCGTCCTTCTCTCCTTCTTCGCCTTGATGCTCCTCACCATAATGACCAGCCTCTTCGTGCTTTTTCTTCTCTTCACCATTCTCCTCATCATACTCGTGCTTGGTCTTCTTATTGTCGTGATGACCCTGATCGCTTTTCTCAAACTCGTGGAAAACCTTGTAACCCTTTTCCCCCCCGTTCACAAGATATATCTTATTAGAAAATTTATATAACAATTTTCTACATAAACGAAGAATCGCGCATTATGGATTGCCGTTAAGGATCGATCCGTTAATAACGGGACATTGAGAAAAAACGAGAGGCATTTATCTTGCGGAATACAGAGAGCTCAAGCCTCCGTTTTATGAAAAAGCGGCATTATTAGAACGTCAATTTCAACACAAAGAAATAAAATCTTCGCTCAGTTTCAGGATAATGAGAAAGATTCGCAGAAACATAAAGCGGTTGATGCTGAGGACATTCGACACAAAGAGATAAAGTACTTTAATAGTTGCACGCGGAATATACCGAGAGGCCTGTCTCGTTCCAAGAGAACGATATTCGTACAAAAACGACCGTGTAATAAATAGTCCCAAGGGGTAGCGCAGGAAAGAGAAAGGAGAGGCTCCTATATTACGGACGATAAAAGAAAAGGAAGAAATCATCTACGACGTCGATGACAACGTCATCTGCGTCTGAACGTCAATGGACGTTGAAAGAACGAGGAACGTTGTTGTTATACCTTGTCGCCTTTGTGACCATGTGAGTCGTGGTGATCCTCTTCGTGTTTCGAACCGCCACCCTCCTCGCGATGTTTGTCGCCACCTGTGTTCGAATAAAATGTCAATAAAGCTGTCAACGTAAAAGGTGTAAAGGCCACTTATTTAACGAGCCTCTCGATTTACATCGAAGAGAAGATCATTTACTTTAAGAAGTGTAATGCTTTCTTTCTATTGTGCGACCTTCGCTTCTACGGAATAATTCAAAAAGACAGCTATTTATATTTGAAGATATTATTCGTCTCTTTAGGCTCTTGACATCGACGCGAATAATCGGAGATGAAATTAGCTACTTTGCTTGTTTGACGACAAGTAAAAGTATTATCAATTGTGCTTCGCATAACAAGATTACGCGAGAGAATCTTTCAATCCTTTTCCTTTCTTATATTGTAAATAAATTTTAGCCTGTTATTCTACAAATACAATCTATAAACTATAAAAAATTTTGTAAACCAAAAACGCAAAAACTAATTGACAGAATTATTTAAACCTTAGAGTAAAAGAAAAAAAAAATAAAAATGAATTCGAAGGAGCGAGATAAGAAGACAAAATTAGAAATTAAATACAGCAAAGCGCACGTGTCGTTTAAAATAATATCGCATATGTTCAAATATGCTTCTAATACTCTAGCATGTATAAATTAGCACGATCGATGGCAAATCTGTATAATCCAGCAAAAGCTCCGTTCTCGCGATTGAATTTCCGCTCATCAATGTCAAAAACGACTATCTCAATCATATTTCCGTCGTATAAAAGAGAATATGACATATATGTAAATATCTATAAATTATGTATAAATGTTATTTATATTGGAGTTTATAAATAAATAGTTTATTAAATTATACACTTTATATAATAAAAAATTCTTTACTAACGCACATAATTGTTTACATACGTAAATCAATTTTACTGAAAACTGTCAAAAATTTACAAAGCTAATATGGGGCAATTAACTGTAAGAGTATATGTAATTCTTAAAGTTAATGTGTATTTGATATTTATTTTATAATATTTCTTTATATTAAATATAATAATCTAAATAAATAATCTCGTTTACGCGGCAATTAATTTTTTATTATTTTTAATAAAAAGTCTTTTGATGTGTCCTTACAAATAAAAATAACATACCTCCGTGATTCGTAGCCTCCGCGTCTAGATCCTTCAAGTACCGGAAATTGGCCGGTGCTCTACGTTCCTTTTTAATCGCCGGCGAACCATTGAGAAGGGCTACTAGAGTCAACAGTAACCACAATATCCTTAAAGCTCGAATACGGGATGTCATTTCGGTAAGTTGCGTGGAAAAGGAAATACGTTCGGAAGACAAGACGAGACACTGAAATGCGCTCACAACTGCCACTTCGATTTATTGCACGGATATTTCCTCTCGTCGCCCTTTTTTTCCTCGTCGTCGTCAGTCAACTGATCATGTTTTTCCTACAGCTCGTTGAAAGGACTTCCTTCTTCCGTAGGATGACGGCGTAGAAAAGCGAGGCGTCTTCTTATTTTGTCGTCAAAACTTTCACCTGTCTCGTTCGTTCTTCGAGACGCTATTTATAATTTACAGATGTTATTTAAGATAAAGTAAAATTGCGAGCGATATCTGTTTTCTGTCATTGACACTTTGATTTCTAATTTAGAGCACGGTGCTCTTTTAATTTGTAAATTACAATTAGCAAATTTATATTTGTATTTTCTTAATTTGCTTTTAACTTCTTTTGATGCAATTTTGACTTGAAATTATAAGAGCACATATTCAAATTATATATATGTATAATTTAATGAGAGATACGCATATTTTAATCTCGTAATTTATAGAATACATAACATAAACGTCTATTATTGATAAATTTTTGTATTTTGAACCATGAAAATGTTTTTTATTTTTGTCATAAAAATTCTTAATAATCCTTAAATAATTATAAAAATTATTTTTAACAATTGTTGAGCAATAAAATAACTGTCGTCGCTTTTTTCTTTTTTTTTTATCTGTTTCAAATACAGTAAATGTTTTGTAAAACTTGCATGCATGCCACACAAACAAAAAAACGACGAGAGTATAAAGTATAAACGAATAACGAATAAACGAAATAGCGACAACAAGATAAACGAAAGTAGCTTGCCAAAGGATGTAGGTGGCTCATGATTGATGGACACCAAATCCTTTACATTGAGCCACTGAACAAGCATCAAGCGCAACCGTGACCGAGAAAACGGAGCCACCACGCAAACACCCTTTCTTTTCTATTCTTTTTTCCTGAAATGTTTATCTCGTCATAATGCAACCCTCGATATTCCATCCACCGCATTGCTTCACTTACGTCATCGTTGTTACTATCATCATGGAAAAGCCAATGAGCTATAGCTCTGTGACAGAAGTTTTAATACGGATTCCGCGTAATGAATCTCTCTGTCATGTAATTAGGCTTATTAATCCGCGTGTAGGATCGTTAAGCGTTCTACCATTAATTTATATTAATAAGCTGTTGTTGGGCAACTGTTTCTCAACATTATGGTTTGCTTTGCAACTCGAATGTTTTCCCAATACGACCACGTCGAATGTGTCACGTCAATAGCGGATCAAATATTTGTGCAATGTTCGCGGTATTCTCCGCTGTTTCTCGCCATCTATACGATTTCAATGTCGATGCGAACCGTATTTTAACAGTTTATAACAACCAGATTTTAATACCCTTTGAATTCTATTTTATTAATACCGTATTCAACAGCTTATAGAAATTTCAGAACTATGCGAAATAAAATGCAGAATAAAATTCTCAAATGTTTTCATTATATAATTTCTTTGAAATTTACATTATTATTCTATACAAAAATACCGAAATTTTATAAATAATTAACGATTGATAATATAAGAGATATAAAATAAATTAAATTATATTTTTCAAAATTTCAAACTTTTAAGTAGAAAATTCTTATAAAATTTTAATTTAAAAAGTCAAGAATATGTATTATATGTTAAAAAATTTTTTAAATGTAAAATATCAATCTCTCTTAATATTAGCGTAATAAAAAATTTCCAAATCGATTAAAGAAATATTACAATAATTAAGAGAGAAGATATGTAATATTTTCTCTCGAAATACATACTGGATTATATTAATCGCAATATAGGGTTGTCGTTTCATATCAAAGCCATCGGAATATTATATAACTATATGTATAATGCACAGGTACATTAATTATATTCGGCTTAGCTGTCACGATCGCCGCGGCTGGCGATCTGTCCGCTTCGCGTCGGCTTTCCCTCGTTTTGACGATCCAGTCGCGTTTTTATTCCAAGTGCAATCCGTTAGATAGTCTAACAAGATATAGGTAAATAAATTATTCACAAGTGCACAATCACAGGTAATAGTGGCTGCGGCGACTGCCCCAAGATGCCTCACCCGTTCGCAGAATGGATAAACAGGATCTGGGTTAATACGCGTAATTTGATTTTCATCATCCCCTATATAACAGATGTCACGAGCTACGCTTGCACGAAGACAGAACAATAGTTCAAGAGTGTAACTATCGTTTCTTTTCGCCCGAGAAAATCGCCTTTCCCTTCAAAGGGATTTCCGTCTTTGTTTTTCTCGAAGTTTTTTTTTCGGTATTTCAATGTCATGGTCACGGTGTATAGGTGAAAGAAAGAAAAATAATTTCCAATGGTTGTTTGTGAACGACTTGGATTGGAAAGTGGAGATAATTGTTACCAAAATAACAAGATAAACTTCGCAAAATGAGCCACACGAAGATCGAGAAGGATATGGAGGCCACGACTCAGGGCACGGACGATTATGTGCTTCACCTTCCACGTCCACTTAATCTCGAAGAAAAAAAGTATCTATTGGCTGTGGAAAGAGGTGACCTGCCCAATGTGAAAAGGCTTTTACAACTTGCAAATAAGGGCAAAGTAAACATAAATTCCGATTCAAGCGAAATCAATGCGAAAGCAAAACTAATTTCTAAACGAAAAATGTCACTATAAATTTGAAAAGTGTATATCAAATTTTTTTTTAAACGTAAAGATCTTTATACTTTAATAAGAAAGACAATTTCTTTCCAAACAGAAAACAATAATGTTAAAATTATATTTTTTTAATTAAATTTTGATCAATGTTAAAATTATATACGTATCTAAGACTGAAGCGTAAAAAACAGTTTGCAGATGAAAATTGTAACACAAATTCTGTGAAATGAGGCCTGTGAGACCTTTCGCGACATATGTGTTCAATCATTTTAGGGAAAGTCGCTGGACATGAATTGTATGGACAGTCTGGGTCGCGGTGCTTTGACGTTGGCGTTAGAAGCGGAAAATTTAGAAATGGTCGAGTTGCTTATTGTGATGGGAGTGGAGACCAAGGACGCCCTGCTCCACGCCATCGATCAAGAATTTGTAGAAGCGGTCGAGTTGCTACTAGAACATGAAGAACTTCTTACGGTGAATCAAATAACCGAGCAAGATGGTGAGTTAAATCGATATTCTCAAAAATTTAATACATACACATAATATATCTACATATAAATCAATCTCTCGCAATTGAAAAAAAATTGTAATTATTCATTTTTAAAAAAAAGTATTGTTACAGTATTGTTACAAGTCGTTTAAGCAGTTAGTTCTTCCTCTTCAGGATAAAATAAACCTTCTATATACTGAGACCTTCCAACAATGCTGTACTTGTTGGAAGGATTATATTATATAATTTTGTAACAAAACATATATTATAATTTGTATTTCATTTTACAAGTGAGAGATTTTATACAGCTATATTTCATTTTAATATAAGTATAAATACATATAAGTTAAAATTAAAAATAAATATTCGCAGATTATAATATTCGAGAAAATAATAATATAAAAATTTGCCGATTGTTTATACGATAGATTTGGAAAACGAATTTTCACAATAAACAGTAGAATGTTATATCATAAAAATGAGTGCTAAATATTCAACATAAATTAACACAGACTTCTATTATATATATTTTTATATATACATATACATGTATATATAAATCTATGTAAATTAATTCATTGTTGTGTAAATTAATTCACTGCATTTTGTATTTTGGATTTCGATTAATTATTAATTAAACAATTGCAGTCTTATTTTACTTTTTATTACTTTAATTTATTTAAATTAATTACTTTAATTGATCTTTGATTAATAATTTATATTACGATTTTAATTCGAATGATAAATTTAGATTGACGAAAAGTTTAAAACATTGAATAAAATAACCTTGATTCCTATTAACAGAATTAGAAAAATAATTTATCGATAATATGTCAAACAAGAATTAAATTTTATTATTATAAGTTCTTATTTGAAATAAATAAATCGTAATTAAATTAAACGAATCTATTGCTTCGAAAAGTCAACGTTACGTTATTACATTTTTATCGAAAATCAATCAATTGGTTGTAATAATTGTTGCAAATTATCAAAGCCTTTCATTACATTAATCACTTGATTCTCAATTCCTCTTACTGCGCGTTCTCAATCCGAACAATAAATTACATTTAAATTAATGAAAAATTTTTTAAGTATTGAAGTACCATTGAAAACATAATTATTCCTCGAAAATAAATCACAACAAAACAATAATTTATAATTTTTATCTTTTTTTATCTTTTTATCATTTTTTATTCTTATTTGGACTAATGAATAATATAACATGAAATAAACATGCGTCGAAAATAATTCGATGAATTCAATTATTCGAGTTTATAATTATTACAAATGACGATTAATCAATTTTTTATATAAACAACATGTAAATGTACATATTTAGAATTGAATCATTAATCGATAAACAAATTTTTTATTGAATTGAAATGAACCTTTATACTCGTGTTCCGAATTGCAGGTGAGAAGGAGATTATCCACAGTTGGCAGAAGGTTGATCCAGCATCGGCTAGATACCCAATGGACATGACACCCTTGGTGCTCGCGGCACAACGTAATAATTATGAAATTTTGAAGCTTCTCCTGGACAGAGGAGCCACTTTACCGATGCCGCATGATGTAAGATGCAGCTGCGAAAATTGCCTTCAAGCAACTGCAAGTGAGCGAGAGATGCTGACAACTTTATTTCGTTAACGAAAAATCGTTGAAAATGCATAATTTATTGATAGAAAATACGATAGAATTCTCTCTTTATGAATTTACTCTTGAAACTCTTTTAGGCGATCCATTAAGATTGTCATCTACCAGGATGACCGAATACAAAGCTCTAGCGAGTCCTAGCTTAATAGCTCTGAGCTCTATGGATCCTCTAATGACAGCTTTTCAATTGAGCTGGGAACTCAGGGAATTGGCGATATCAGAGCCGGAAAGTAGAGGCGAATATATGAAACTACGACGACAAGTAGAAAAGCAAGTTTCTCATTACAAAGAATGTTATGCAGATATATTTTGATGCGTTGATATAATTGTAATCTTGTTTCGAAATAGATTCGCCGTCGATTTGTTGCAACATGTTCGAACCACCACGGAACTGGACACCATCCTAAATTATGATCCTAAGGAAGAGAATGCCGATCTCAGCAAGCAATTGGCTCGACTGGAGCAGGCAATAGAATATAAGCAAAAAAGATTCGTTTCGCATTCTCACGTTCAACAACTCTTGGCAGCGATTTGGTAAGAATGTTACAGTATTAAATGATGAAAATTTATTAATTATACCAATTACACCGAGCGTAAAAATATTATCAAATTTTTTTAACTAACATTAAGTTAATTTAAATATGAATCAAAGGTACGAAGGTGTTCCTGGATTTCGAAGAATGTCAACCATGCAGAGAGTCGGTATTCTTATGAAGACGGCAGTTTTATTTCCATTTTATTGTATGATGTACTATCTGATGCCCCAGTCAAAAACTGGACAACTTGTGCGAAGACCTTTCATGAAATTTTTAGTTCACGCATCGTCCTATTTATTCTTTTTGTGTAAGCTCAATTTATTTTAGCTTTAGAATACAAATTACAAATAAAAGAGAAAAAAGTAATTTTAGAAATCTGCATTGATATCCGTAAAAATAATAAAAGCAATACCATTACTTAATTAATTGATTGACATTACAATGAATGCGTTTATAGTTATACTCATGCTGGTATCACAGCGTGCGGAAGTGCAAATAGTTAGACTTCTGGGCACTCAGGAAATGAAGAGAAATCTCGAAGCTTATTTAGCCCGACAAAGAGGCGCAGCTCCTACTCCTCTGGAAGGTATCGTCGTGCTATACGTTTCTGGATTCATATGGGAAGAGATAAGAGAGGTAGGCATATATGTGATAAACAACGCTTTAATTCTTTTTTTTGTATTTTCTATGTGTAAGTCTTTCTGTGTAAACTTACGCAACTTGTCAAATTTCAAGGTGTACATGAACGGCTTAAAGTCCTATTTACGGGACATGTGGAATTTTATCGACTGCACGAGAAACATGCTCTACCTGGTGACCGGTATTCTCAGACTGGCGGCTTATCTTCAACAACGCGCCGAGATAGGAATGGATCCGTCCGCCGCGCTGATAACGCGAGAGAACTGGGGCGATTTCGATCCGCAACTAATTGCGGAGGGTCTTTTTGCCGCGGCGAATGTTTTCAGTGCCTTGAAACTTGTCCATCTTTTCAGCATCAATCCGCATCTGGGGCCGCTTCAGGTATCATATTTGTCAAAAATCTTCTTTCTTTAATAAGTATAAAAAAAGTATAATAAAGTATAAAAAATTGTACGATATTTATTTATTTATTTTTTTGGGGGGGGAATTCTTTTTACCGTAATGATATTAAATTTATAATATTAATTGTGATTTCTGTTTAGATATCGTTGGGCAGAATGGTGATCGACATTGTAAAGTTTTTTTTCATCTACACCTTAGTGTTATTCGCCTTCGCCTGCGGTTTGAATCAGTTACTGTGGTATTTTGCAGAGTTAGACAGAAACAAGTGTTACAGCGGAATGTTAGATCCCTCGTGGGATCCCGGTAGTGACGCCTGCTTAAGGTGGAGAAGGTGAATGGAATAATCGAATTGCTAAATAAGAGATGTGTTCATTTCCGCCTTTTCAAGACATATATCTCCTGTACGCACACGTGTGCGCATTTGTGTCACCTAATAATTATGAAAAAATAAACAGATCGGGCATCCCTTTTTTAAATCCGTAATATTGAGTACTGCATTATTTATTAAGGCAATGGCTTTCGCAATACAAGTAATATATGACTTTGCTAGGAACATGTATACATTTTCTGAACAAATATCTTTTAAGAAGAGTAATTTTTCTTAATTATTTTTTTAATATCTAATCTTAACAATTATTATAATATTAATAATTATTTTAATTTTTAATACTTATTACATTATTTTAAATATAATCTTCATTAAATATTTTTAGATTTAGCAATTTGTTCGAGTCTTGTCAGAGTCTCTTCTGGGCCAGTTTCGGTATGATTGGCATCGAAAGTTTCGAACTCACTGGTATGTCCATTCATATAATTCAAATACATATACACAAAAATAATTGTTATTCTTGTCATAAAATTTTTTACGTCTTTATCTCATCCGCCAACATTCATTGCATTTTGTAGACATCAACGTTATTATTTTCAGGAATCAAGTCGTATACTCGATTCTGGGGCCTGTTGATGTTTGGATCGTATTCCGTCATCAACGTGATTGTCCTGCTAAATCTACTGATAGCCATGATGAGCAACAGCTACGCTGTCATCGAGGTAAGTCTCTGACTCGAATGAAATATTCGTGATCTGAATGATCTCGTTACCGGAAATATTGACGCGATAGGAACATTCTGACACGGAGTGGAAATTTGCGCGAACAAAATTATGGATGAGCTACTTCGAGGAGAGCGGAACTCTTCCGCCGCCCTTCAATATGTTTCCACCACCGAAGCTGCTTTTCCGATTCCTTGGCTTTCAAAAGAAATCTATCGGTAGACGTTGCAGTCAACGTCGACGTGCACGCGAATACAAGTGAGATATCTTAATAGTTTGAAAAAATAACTAAAATAATATATAATACAGAAGCAAAATTTACTTTTTCATATTAACTAATATTAGTATAAATACTAGTAATTAATAACTAGTTAATATTACTAGTTAATATTTAGGTAATAATTAATTGATTATTAATCTGCAGACAATGTGTCGACGATAAAAGCATGTTTAATTATATATACGTATGTTGCTGTTAATATGTACACATATATATTTATTATGTAGATATGGAGCTGTTATGAGAGCTTTGATATGGCGTTACATTGTAAACGCGCACAGCGAGCATGAAATGGAACCTGTCACTGAAGATGACGTTCACGAACTTAAGACTGACCTGTCATCCTGGAGATGCGAACTTTTAGACATCTTGCACAGAAATGGCATGGACATTGGCGATGTCGATAAAAGAGAAAAAAGTAAATATTCTTGTGTAATAGTGATATTTTCCAACTAAATATCCACCGCTAATAATAAACGACACCATATAGAAACAAAATTAAAATTTTTCTTGCAAAAATTTCAATATAAAACTATATTCAATATTAAAACTCATACGCTTTTGCTTTTCTTATCTAGCTGTGCTGGGAAAGAAGATGAAGATCTGGGAGCGAAGGCTCATGAAAGACTTCCAAGTAGCAGGTCCAGTGAATCCAGCTGAGAGCGATCTTCAAGAAGAAATGGTTCTTCAACAACGCGAAGACGAAAACAATGTTGAAAGATGGAAAAGGATCGCTAGATTAGCTGTATTAACTTCGGCCGAACGTCGTTGGACTCAGGTGCATCAAAGATCTCTTTATTTTGTAATAATATAAAAAAATTTAGGGCAATAAGGGTAAATTAGGCTGCTAGTAAATTAGCAATTCTAGGATAATAAACTTTCCGTCACACGCGACTTTATAGGTCGTAAAAAGCGCAGTTAAAAGCTCACAAATCGGCAAGAGCACCAGCAAGACTTCCTTGCAAAATCAGCAAAGCCTGAAGAGAGCGATGGAGCAGGCGAAACGTCTGACACAAAAGAGTCCACTGTCACCAATCGTCCCGGTCGAATTACCCGAAACTACAGCGGCGACGATCCTACATGTCCTGCACGACATCGTCGAGACCGATGATGTTAAATCTCCGGCGATCAAGACTTCGGAAAGCACTATGGAACCATTTAGAAACGGAATCGGTTCTCAACCATTTGACTCCATTCTTCAGGTACCAAATGAATAATTTACACATTCAAAGCGTTATTCTACGATTATTTATAATTTAATTTCTTCCTGAGCACAAGCTAAAGAGAAAAGATTAGCTCTAAGAGTTTTAAAACATTTTAAATTCAATTTAATATAATAAAATACTATATTAATTATTCACAATAAAAATTGAGATATTTATTACAAATATATTTTTTATACAGCCTAAATCTACATCCTCGGTTGCTTTCGTTAGCGAAACAACTGCGAAAGCTGCAACACCATTGTTACCGCTTTGCACATCACCACCACGAGTGATCAAGAGGAAGGCACCTACTCAATCGAATACTCAGTCATCAACCGGTAATTTTTTTACAGAATTTAAACGTATGAATTGCATTACATGAATATTATTAATTATGAAGCGATCATAACATACAATGTAAAAATTATTATCAAACATGTATCGCATTAATATATATTATTTATATATTATTTTTAATTATGACATTAATTTATGTAATATTATACTGATATATAGATAGTCTTATTATTTTTATTTTCTCTTTTTATCTCTTATTAGGACAACCGTCAACTTCTACTCAATCCATATTTACTACTGGTCCAACTGCCTCCACTACGTCTGTAACTACTATCGCTGCATCAATTACTGCAACTACGACTACTATTACTACTACGTCTAGTGCAACAATTATTCCTGCCACTGCAAAGACCGTTACTGCTGCTAAACCCACTACCTCCACAACCACTTGTTCCATTGCCAAACCTGTCGTTACTTCTGCTACTACAAAATCCACCCCTACTGCTACTTCTACCGTGACAAAAACTACTTCTAGCCCTTCCACAAGTACAACCTTTAGCATCAAAGATGGAAACAGCTCAGTCAGAGCACGACCAAAAGCTGCATACAGCCCTAAACTTTCGATTCCGTTGACGGTTACCTCGGATAACAAAGATAGTGATAGAGAGAAACTCGTAGCTATTACACCGCGCAGTAAATCTTCGAAAGGAGGATGGCTTTAAATCTAAAGCGAAGGATTATATTAATCGATTGAAACGACATAATTAATGAAATTCTATTACATTTTACATAATTCATGATGAGAAAATTGTTTGTACGTTGTACAAAAATAAAATTTAAAAATGTTATTTTGATTTTTTTTTTGTATTAAAGTTGAAAATAATATAGAAACCCACTTCCAGACCCACTCTTTATATCTTAAAAAAATATATACATTTATTATTTAATCTCTATTTAATTTTTATTTCTCTATACATACATATATTAAATGTCAAAACTCCAAAAATAATTTGAGTTATAGAAGATTGAAACATTTTTTATCGCTAAGAGTTATTTTATTTAAAAAGTTACAGAGATGCTGTTCCATATAATTATGTCAAAAAAGAATTAAAGAAACGAACCTTATATAGATAAAGTATTGCGTATATTTATTTCCTTAACTATGTGAATATATTTTATTATATTTATATACTCGCGTAGCATACTGCGTGGGTGACAAGTCTTAGTGTGTCTGCAGGAAATGTAATACAGTTAAACATGATATGAAATTAACGCGAATGTACATTGGGCATTTTAATATAATTGCGTATTGCAATACTGCGAGTGACCTAATGAGACTTTTTGTTTGCGATATAATATAGCTAAAGATATCCAAAGAATTTAATCGAAATAACATGCATTTCAAGCGGCTTGCACGACTTTAGTCTGCGGACCTTTCTGCGCCGAATTAATCTTATCACCAAGAGACAGGGCCATGCCTTGGCTCTTGGCTCTGATACGAATATGACCAACTACGGGTGCATCAAGTTTATTCAATGGTTTTTCGATGGACAAATTCGCCAAAGCGTCCTCGCCAAATATCGATTTAGCATACATATTTGCCGCCATAAATCCACATTGTCCGGAAAGAGCCTACATGAAGAGAAAATTGTGATTTAAAAAACTGATAGAAAATAGATAATGAAATAAATAATAAGAAAAAGATAAAAAATTGTACCTTTTCTGGCGTAAGACAACGCATATTTGTGGACTTTAACAAATGTGCAAGATACTCTCTCAAATCAGACAGAGTCGTGTTGACCGAAACTTTATTCTCCCACTCAAACTCGGCCCACATCTGACGAAATTCCGCGTCGGTACATGTCGCGGGTACTATGTAATCCATGATATCGATGTGTATATCGTTTAGAACAACAACGCTTCTATCGGAACCCGCTCCTGATACATCATAAACTGCAAGCACAAAAGAAATAGCCACATAATTGCATCCGGAAGCAACAACTTTCCAAGTAAATTGCTTACCAATATTTCCAAATATAATTCCGTTCTCCGTAGACGCGACTTTCACGTTCGCCTTGATAGAGGCGAAATCCCTCGGTGCGAGTACGATAGGTTGCGGTCTTTCTACTAGTTTTAGATCACCCATAGTGGCAAGTTCCAAGGTGCAATTCTGCAAAGTGTCTTCCGTTTGATTGACTATCAGTACGTCAAGCACAATGTCGTATTGATTGACATGGACCAAGGCCTCCGCATAGACTGGATCCGAGAAACCGGTGAGTTGAGTAACTTTACTCAAGACGCTCGGCGCTGGTGCGTCTCCGCTAGCGCCGGGTCGTCCTGCGACAGCTGCACTGAGACTCTGCTCGAATACATCGCCGGCACCACCGGCTAAGTCTGATCCTCGACTCAACTGCAAGAATTGAATCGCGTCATCGACTTGGACGATACTACCCGGTTTCTCCTTAGCTTTTTGATTTTGCGAATCCTCTTCTGCTTTCGCAGTTAACATCCTGCCAAGAGCATCGCGGCATCCCTCGGTGAAAACTTTTTGTACAAGTGGTGTTGGAAAAGCAAGCGATCTAAGGCACAAAGAGATCCTCTCCGCATCGTCGTGCGTCATTGCTTTCATAGGAAGACCTGAACGACCTAGTTGCAGCATACTGGACATTACCAGCATCGTCTCCGCTTGCAATCTGTTGCTCTTTTGAATGTTAGTTTCAAGTGTTTTATAACGAAGCGCTAACTTTGCCAATGTAGTAGCCAAGGACGCGCCGATGAAGAAGTCGCCCTCCATCATATATTGCACTAACGCTGGTCTCTTCTCCTCTTTTTTCCCTGAAAATTATTTCAAATTAATATAATGTAATATATTATAAAATATATTGTATACATCTTTAAAATTAAGAATTAATTACTTACGTGCAGATGTAGCGCTAAAAGCACTTTGTGTCGCGTATGTTCCATCAGATGTGACAAGTTGCGTTGGTGCAGCTTGTGAATTACCGTCTTCAGACTTTTCACCTGCTTGACGTTTATTTTCTGCCTCAAGCAACGGCAAATCACCTAATGCTGCACGTACGCGGCCCATTACAGCTTCTATGTCCTCCTTTGATGTGGCGTATTCACCGAGAATCCAAAGTGCGGCCCTGTGTACTTTTACAGACCGTATGTGAGGGAATACCTAATTCATTAAAATCAAAAAAATTAATTTCGATTTTTAATATTAATTATAAAAATATTCAATTCATACATTAAATCATGTGCGCACCTCCAGAAGTTTCTCGACGATCAACGGTCTAAGATTCTCGAATCTTTGAATGGCTTCACGAACAAATACAAGAACATCCGTAGCTGCCGCTTCGTTACTTTCTGACAGAAAATCTGTCAATACGGGAATGACAGTGGCGGCAACATCTGCGAACTTCATGGAACAAGCGTGAAGTGTTCGTACCAAGAGTTGACGGTATCTGCCAGCATCTTCATGCTCTCCGCCAGCTGTCCTGAGAACTTCCTTCTTTAAAAGTTGAACCATTTCCTCGATCGTACGAGTTGTAACCAAATCCATAGCTAGAGCTAAAGTCTTAGTTCTGACTTCTAAAGCTGGTGATCCTATTTACAATAAATGATGATAATAGTAATACACACAGAAGTTTTATTAACACAATTTGTTATTGTGATTAACAATACAATACCTAAAACACGAAGTACATCCATCACAAGATCTTGAAGTACTCTCTCATAAACAGGACTGTCTTTCATTGCAATAAGTCGATCGAGTACAATGAGCTTGACATTGTTATCGCTTTCTTTAACAACCAATTCGATATAGCAAGAGGCTGCGGCTTTGATCGCGGTTGGCGCACTGGAAAGAGTTACCAATGTGCCAGCTGCTTCATAACGCACTGCAGCGCTAGGTGAATTTAGCAAACTATAGATACATCTGATAAAGCGTGCCCTTTCTGATGGATTTGCAAGACAAACCTAGAATAGAATAATTTATTTTAATATTAATAGTTGCATCATTAAAGATCCACGCTTTGAAGCAATAATAAAATATATTTATTCATACCTTATATATCAATTCAACAATAACCAACTGTAGTATGTCGCCAAAACTAGGCACTTGATCGAGGCATGCAGCTAAATAAGCAAGAGCTCTACTCTGATCAGCATGCAACAACATTAGGAATGCATTTCTTCTGCATGACATGTCCTGCTCTCCTTCTAAATACTTTGCTATCACTTCTGGAGCATCTGGTATAAGAAATTCAAAGTTTCTATAAATAGTAAAAATAGCAAGCACTGCGTTGCGTCTGACATAAGAATGCCTGTGTTCCAGACAACCAGTTATCGCTGGCATCAGTGGTTCCAAAAGTTCTGGCTCCTTCAGTTTGCACAAAAACCTACAAGTAATAATGGATTCTATATTTAATTTTATTCTTATAACATAACCTATTATCAACAAGATCACTTCTATACCTTAGAGTAGATCCCCTGACAAACTCATTAGGATGCTGCAAATCTTTCCTATAAGCATCGCATACCAAGATCATCTCCTGCAGGAGCTTGCCATCGGCAGAAGTTTTTGGCACAATCTCCCAAAATATTAACAGCAGCTTCTTGATAGTGTGATTCTGCAGAGGTAGGACAAATCTGATGATCGTCATCAGCAGACCGGGTAATCTTTCGCCGCTCAAGATCATGTAAATGGTTTTCTTAAGCGAGTCAATTTTCGTCTGAACATTTCCTTTCTCAAGATCCTGCTTCAGCTGCAGCTCATTCAGCGGCTCCGTGTCGGTTGGGATGTTTATCAGAGTATAGCACGGCTGCTCGGTTATCGTACTCATTTTTTTTGCTTCTTTGTGAATCGTGAGCACGTACTTACAATTAAGAAAAACACGTGACAATAATCGATCTGTCAAAATTTACTCATCTAAAAACGAGCGTAAAGAAAAATGGTACGCATGTCTTACGTGTCAAATCGCGACGTTATGTTCGCAACAAGTACTTCACCGAACAAGCTGACGATGTCGCTAGTTACATGCAGCCAGAGAAAAGCGATGAAGCCTGAGAAGAGCCACATGGGCCACGCGTCACACATCACGTGCCGTTTTTCATACGACGCTTTTTCCTTGCTGTACGCTAGAAAGTTCAATTAAAAATCTTAATTTATTAAAACAAATTTCATCTCTTTTTTTAAATCCAATTTTTGTTAGTAAATTTTCATCAAATCTACAATATTTATTTTCATTTATTATATATACAGGTTCATGTTTTTGTAAAATGTGTTAAAATTTATTTCTTAAGTGTATACACACACACACACACACACACACACGCACACGCACGCGCACGCGCACGCGCACGCGCACGCGCACGCGCACGCACACGCACACGCGCACGCACACGCGCACGCGCACGCACACGCACACGCGCACGCACACGCACACGCGCACGCACACGCACACGCGCACGCACACGCACACGCGCACGCACACGCACACGCGCACGCACACGCACACGCGCACGCACACGCACACGCACACGCACACGCACACGCACACGCACACGCACACGCACACGCACACGCACACGCACACGCACACGCACACGCACACGCACACGCACACGCACACGCACACGCACACGCACACGCACACGCACACGCACACGCACACGCACACGCACACGCACACGCACACGCACACGCACACGCACACGCACACGCACACGCACACACACACACACACGCACACACACACACACACACACACACACACACACACATATTCATTAGTTTCGCATTTTATATATTTGTCAATTATAATTAATGTAATAACTGTAATAAATAATGTTGATTTTTTTCTTTATAGATACATGTAAAAGGAGAATAGTAATAATAGGAAGTGCAGAGAAAATAGCATTGGCTGTTAATCTAATAAAGGATAAAATTCAGTTGAAATTTGAACAAACAACAATTGCAAGAACGCCTAGATCATCTCCTAGTAAAAACAGAGCTAAAGACACAATGGACAATCAGCCTACTGTCGAGACTTATGAATTTTCTCTACCAAATGAAACTCGCAGAAGAATCATAGAAAAAAATGAAAATGATGTACAGCAGATAGAAAGATACTCTGGTGCAGAAACTGTAATCGAGAAAGACCTTGCTCATACATCTCAGAGTATTAATGTTTCCTCTTTTATTTAGTTTAATAATTTATTTTTACTCTCGGTTAATTATGTTTTGGTACTCAATTTTATTAGAATTACCACGTATTAAAAATTTTATTATACATTTTAAAGTCTTTATATAAAAATTCCATTTGTAATTATTATTTTTATATTAAGAAGACTCACAAGAGTCTATAGAAGCAATTATTGTATATAATAACTATATATATTAATTTCATTTTCATAGGTGATGAAAAGGGCATAGAAATTAGAACTAATGGGTATTTAGAAGTAGTCACTCCTCAGTTAAAAGTTAAAATTCAAGAGGAAAACAAAACTCAACCTGACTTGAATAATGACCTCACAGCCATAGATCCATCTCCTAACAACAGTATTGACAACAGTACTTTAGAGACTTCATCAGAAGGTACATAAAGCAGAAAACAACTTTATTTGTGCAAAATGTTAATCAATTTTTCAAATCCAATTCAAATAGTATTAACTGTTACACAAATACAAGACAAAGTAAAATTATATTGTTTTAATGTTTCAGTAATTTATTTGATTTTTATTGCTGTAACTAACTTTTGTTCTTAAGGATCTGATGACGAAACATTGTATGTATACGTAACTGCAGTGGAAACACCTAATCTATTCTGGGTTCATGTGGTTGGCCCCTGGAACGAAACATTAGAAAACTTAGTGAAGGAGATGACAGAGTATTACAATAAAGAAGAAAATCGCAAAAATCATGTTTTGACAAAGGTAAAAACATAAAAGAATAAAAGCTTTGAATATTATCATAACTTCTTTAAATATTTTCAAATCTAATGTGAAATCATTTTGAAATACCGTTTTTTTAATGTACTAAATAGCAAGATGTTCAAAATAATATATAAAAGATAATTAAACATTAATTTTCATATTAGTACAATTAATACTTATTTATAACGTTTATTAATTTTAGGTAACAAACGGTCAGCAGGTAGCAGCAAAATGCAGTTATGACAATAATTGGTATCGCGCCCAAGTGATAAGCGTAGATGATTCTCAGTGCGAGGTCTTTTTTACGGATTACGGAAATTTTAAGAGCCTTTCTATAGATAACATATTCGAATTGCGTACGGAAATGTTGTCCTTACGATTGCAGGCCTTGGAGTGTACGTTGGCGAATATCCAACCAAGGTAAATCGATTAATGATTCGTGGTTATTGATCGACTCCAATAATGACAACTGACTATTGTTATTAGGGGAAGTATGTGGGATCTCGAAACTTGCAAGAAGTTCAGCGAATTGGTTCACGTGAAGGAGAAGAAACCTCTTAGAGCTACAATTAAATGCTATGAAATGAGTCCGCTCGATCATGAGAAATGTCGTTATCCAGATTCATCGGTTCCTTGGATCGAGCTTTACGATAAGGATGGCGATAAGGTGAGAGACGAAAAGAATAAGCGGATTTCAAAATCCTAAATCTGTTAAATTTTTCTCAGTTTTTTCAAGCAAATAGTTTTACATTTATATACTTACCTTAAGAAAAGTTAAATAAAATGGGAAGAGCAAAACTGCTGTTTGAATATTATTAATATTGTCTGTAAATTAAACTTCAAGATAAGAATTCGGCATGTAGAGAAAAAATTCACTTGATTCTCTGATATAATCCATATAGAGCAATAGATTAATGGAAGCTTAAGTATCAATAATAGGAGAAGAATTAATAAGAGAACAAATTGCTAATATTAATACATAAATATTTATGTCATATATATATATATTTCGTTTGATCATTGATCAAACGTTTCACAATCCATTATGAGAAGAGTTCCTTTTTTTCTTTAAAATATATTCTTTTTTTGTGGCAAGTTTTGTAATAACTTGTTAACTATGTTTAACATCTGAGTTTATATTTCGCGCGAATAATTGCGTTATGCCACAAATGCTAAAGACTTGCCAAATTCTACCACGTTTAAAAGATGTAAACTGCTAAGACATAAATGCAAGACCTAGATAAACATAAGCGAGAGAGAGAGAGAGAGGGAAAGGGGGGAGAGAGAGAGAAAATCATTACTCATGCTGTGTTCTCATCAAATTAAAAATTAATAATTATATAGATATATAACTATTATAATAACTATTTTAATGTACTTTTATATATTATACATTAAAAAAAAAAAAATTAAAATTGCAGATAATTTTGAAACAATATTTCATATAACTTTTTATCTCAGATTTAAAAATTAATATTTCATGATATCTAGTTCGAAAATTCTGAAGCAACCTATAAATTCAGTGAAAGAAAATCTTACGTCTAACTATACATGTTCTTTTAAAAATGCTGCTTTATAAATGTTTTTTATTGTTTCCTTTGCAGGAAATTGATATTATAAAAACTCTGATAGATTCAAATATGGCCGAAAACTTCGATGTCTCTGGGAGTTCTTCTTCCGAATGCAGTTCAAACTACTCTCACGTTGAAATCGACTCCACTGTTACTTTAACTTTTAAGCTGTAGCGATTGACTCATCAACTTTTCTGAAACAGTTAGTTTTACCACATCAATCATAGATTCTTACTAAAGATTCTTTTTTTGTATAATTTTCTTATGTTAAAAGTCAAATCTATATACATTACACATATAAATTTTAGAAAAAGAAACTTAGTGTTAAATGCGTGATGATTCTATGAAAAAATGCTTTTTACTTTTCTTTTAAATAAACTATTTATGTGATTTAATTTTGATTATCTTAAACATAAACAATGTTAAAGACGTTTTTCTTTTAGTTGATAAGTTTAAGAATCTCAATACTTAATTGAAATAAAAGCCTAGCAATGCCGATAAAGAACCAAACAAGGTCTTGAAAGAAAGATCGAATATATATATATATATATTACAAAAATTTATAGAATTATATTTAGATATATTCGGATATAAATTCGTACAGTAATTGATTCCTGAATAATGGTGATGATTCACAAATAGTCAATTGATTGATGAAGTAAAACATCTATCCTTTTCTTTGGAATTGTAATTTTTATTAATTTTCTAGCATTCAGATATTTTGTTCTTAAATTTACCTTTTTGTACTTTTTCTTTCTTAGATTATGATGTAAGGAATAAAAAAAAGATTGTTAGATGTACGTACTCTTTTCATGTTATTATGTTCTTTATACATGTAAGATATAATTAATTTTAGTTTTCGTTTATATTGGAATTATACTATACATACTTGTGCCACGAAACAATATTCGCAATTTATTTTTTAGTAATCAATAATATTTGTTTTTCAAATTGTTTTAAAATTGACATAATAATAATAATATTTCTTTATAGTTTTTTGTATTTTTTTATTAATGTTAATATAAAAATATATATTAATACGCGCGCGCGCGCGCGCGCGCATACACACACACACACACACACACACACACACGCACGCACGCACACACACACACACACACATATATGTACACACAAATATATATTTTTTATTAATATTATATAAAAAAGTATAAATATTACGAAATCTAGTGGATAATTAAATTGCAACACAATGAAATAATTTTTAGCGGATTAACTGTTTTCTATAAGGATATTTTTTTAAGAAATACTATTTTTTTAAATAAATGTAAGCTGTGCACTTTTATAAAATAAAGATTTACTTAATATATCTGAATGATATTTTATATAAATCTCTTTATTATGTATCTCTTAATTACTGACAGTAATGCAGCAAATGACTATAAAAAAAAGAAATATGTATATATATATATATATATATATATATATATATATATATATATACATATATATACATTCTGCATTATGTATTTTTATACTATAGTTCAGTGCTCGGAGTTAGTTGCCCTTTTCAAGCCGATTTCCGAGGCGACGCTTCCTTTCTCCCACTAGCGCTCGAGACTCGACGGCTGAGCCGCCGAATCGCTTCAGGCGCGTCTCTGTAAGAAATATATTGGGATCCATATGTTAGGCACACAAATCGTCACATCATGAAAGTTTTTCTCGCTAAATAATTTTTCTTTTTATAAATAATTATAAATAAAATTATGTTAATAAATAATAAATGTAATAATAATAAATAATATAACAATAATATATGTAATATAAAATATATAATAATAAATTATATATATATATATATATATATATATATATAATAGCTTTACATAACATATTAATAATAGAATTTTTAATATTTTTACTTATAATTTATTATTATATATTTTATATCACATATATTATTGTTATATTATTTATTATTATTACATTTATTATTTATTGACATAATTTTATTTATAATTATTTATAAAAAGAAAAATTATTTAGCGAGAAAAACTTTCATGATGTGACGATTTGTGTGCCTAACATATGGATCTCAATATATTTCTTACAGAGACGCGCCTGAAGCGATTCGGCCGCTCGGCCGTCGAGTCTCGAGCGCTAGTGGGAGAAAGGAGGCGTCGCCTCGAAAATCGGCCTGAAAAGGGCAACTAACTCCGAGCACTGATGTATAATATCAGAGAGAAGCCTGAGAGGCGCCATGAAGCCGTTTTTGAGGGAACCCATTTTCACCGCGGTACAGTGGCGCTAACTGGATCGATTTTAGAGCCGGTGAAACTACGTAGTTGGATCGACTTTCCAGCGGTTCGCGTCCGTGCTAGATCCACAAATTATGGTTCGTGTCCGTGCTAGATCCATAACTGTGGATCTCAAAAGTACGAAACATATACATTCATTAATATTTTATTACATATTATTAATTGCAACTGTGCGTGATCTTTTTTCACTTTAACATATATCATGAAGTAATATATATATATATATATATATATGTATATATATATATATATATATATATATATATATATATATATATATATATATGTATTAATGTCGATTATGCAATTGACATACTTGTACGCGATTAATAATATGTGTCTTCTAATATTACCTTCCAAAGTTCAATTTTTATTAATAAAATATTTTACATAGATATCGGCAATGTACTTCACGAGCAGTAATGTATCTTAAAACGCTCGAAAATTCGCTTCTGAGTTATTATTACTCAAAATATGAAACAATATGGATTTATATTAGTATGTTTTATTACATATTATTAATAGCGCGTAGCCTTTTTTACTTTAGTATATACATATAGTGGAGTAATGTATATATAAGCACAAAATTAAATAATTTTATTAAATGATTGAAAAGTTATATTTTATATATATTTATATTAGAATATATATAAATACATATTATTTATATGTGTTTAATATAATTTTATTTTATTTAATTATTATAATTTTATTCAACAGTTTGACACGTTTAATTCACCTATTTGGTTTATTACAATTTTAACAACAAAATCCGTTTGATATACTAATTACAGGAAAAGAGAAAACTTTATTAATTGCTGCTAATTAACGCCAATTATGCAGTTGGCATACTTGTGCGCGATTAGTAATATGCGTCATTTAACATTCTCGAAAGTTCGTTTTTTTGATTTTTATTAATAAAACAATATGTATAAAGATCGGTAATGCTGTCCACGATCAGTTGACTGTCGCGGAATCGACAGTATTTTTATATATCAATATGTACATAAAAAGTCTTGAAACATAATCGGTTCATTAATAAGATTTTTAAATATAGTGCACCGCGAAATATAAAAAATGTCTTTAACATTTAAGTAATAAGATATATTGCAAAAATATTGCGATTGTTCGCATGACATAATGCAAAAATCATATAAATTTCTCCTCTAAACGATCATACAATATAAATGTGAAATAATTGATTATTACTGCTAATGAATAAAACTCTTTTCAACTCTTAAAACTCGATTCTTTAACAAGGTAAAAGAAATGCAGTTCACAAGTAATAACATATCTTTTAATATGTTTTATTTCTTATTAGAAGATTATATTTCGCAAAAAGGTATGCTGCAGTAGTTATTATGCACATCGAACAATAATAATATGCCGTCAAATATTTTAGAAAATTCCTCTCTGAATTATTAGAAAATATTTTGCGAGGAGAGGCCGTGAAATAATTCAATTCAAGCGGTACGCTCGGAAATTTTTATTCAGAGTTATTAGGAGAATATATTTCGCAAAGAAGGTATCGTTCTTCTCGCGGATTTTAGCGATACCTTCTTTGCGAAATATGTTCTCCTAATAACTCAGAAGCGAATTTTCGAGCGTTTTAAAATACATTACCGCTTGTGAAGTACATTGTCGATATTTATGTAAAATATTTTATTAATAAAAACTGAACTTTCGAGGATATTAGAAGACACATATTATTAATGGCGTACGAATATGTCAATTGCATAATCGGCATTAATTAACAGTAATTAATAAAGTTTCTTTTCCCCAAATTAATATATCAAACATCCTGCTTTTATAATTGTAAATTCAAAGCGACAAATAGATGAATTAAATGAGTCAACTGATGAATAGAATTACAGTAATTAAATAAAATAAAATTATATATTATAAATATGCATTTATATATCATATATGTAGTTATATAAGTGTCTCTTGCAACAATGATCTCGGTTAATTAATTTCGATGCCTTATTAAAAATTAAAGATAAGACATAGCCAGAAGGATATGTGATGAGAATGCTAGAAGGATGCGAAAAGAAAGAAATCAGAAAGTCAATAAGATATTGCGAGATGTTCCGCGGTAAACGAAATTCGAATTCTCTATTCGATCAAAAATCGAAAAGATTGATTAGCTATCGATCGAGTCTGCATGAATTATTCAGTTCAGGAAATTAGAAACGCCATACCGAAATAAGATAATGTATTCGCAAAAAATGAATATGATATAAAATTTAATATAAAATATATTATAAAATGTATAAAATACATTGTAAAATGTTATACAAAATACATATTATATATAATTAATTCAACGTTACATATAGAGAATTAATTATATTACAAATATATTTTACAAAATTTAATTAAAACGTCACCGAGAAAGGCAATTAGGAGCTAGCGCAGGTGTATACAAAATTTAATATAAAATATAATTTTAATTTTTAATTCAAAATAATTTTATTACATGGAATTATACGAAATATCCGAAATTGACCTATATAATTTATTAGAAATTTTAAAAACGTAATTGATATAGTCTATATCACGACCAAAAGATCGAATTATTAATAAATTTATCGATACGTCTCTCTCAATTAAGAAAACCTAGAATTTTAATGGAATTTTGTGTTATTATATGTATTCTTCCATTTCATGTAATTTTAATTTTTTACAATAAATATATAATAAATATAATTCATACATATAATATAACGCAACTTAAATCTATCTCTTACGCAATAATATCTTATACTATTTTAATAATATAATATAATATTTAAAATTCATATTTAATGTTCATATAATCTTATGCAATATAATATATAACATACCATAAATACAATGTTATACCTGTATACTACACATCTTAATATGAAAGATATGCATATAATATACATATTATATACGTACATACAATAAGTTACATGTACAATAAATAAGTTACATTTTTTTTACGTTTTTCATAATTAAACTAAATTTTATTATAAATATAATTTTAATTTTTACCTAATAATGTTTTAATACTTGTTTTTACAGTTTTTATGTGTAATTTATATTAAATTAATTTTTTATTTTATTGAAAAAATATTAAATTTTTATATTTTTACAATTTTATATTATCTTATATTTATATTTTTATATTTTTTTCCTTAAAAATAAATTTAATTTTATAATAGCTATAATTTTTCTTTTATTAAATTTTACGTTTTTTTTTAATTGTCTTAATAGCCCTAGCAGACTTAATTCTACTAGCTACAGCAGCAAAAATCCGATAAAACAAGATTTGGGGAGTCCTAATTGGAAATTTGCGATTACATATTTTTTACGCATTGTGGCCAGAATTGACCACGTATTTTCAACCAGTTGGACCTACCTTTTGTTGCTCCTGGCTATTCATTCTGACTCGATTTCTACGAGCCAAGAATTGAGGAAGAAAAACAACTTCTTCTACTGCCGGTAATAATTATCACCGGCAAATAAGACGATTTATATTCATTTAAGATCGTAAGATATTATAATACAATTGTTTTGTAAATGCGTATCATTAGTCGTCGAAAGTTGCAAAAGATATATAACAAATATAATCATGTATATACCGAATAAATTGTATTCTAAATGTAGACTTTATAAGCCTTCTTAATAGATATTCTTAATAAATAAAAATAATTTTTTACCGTGATATATTTTAAAACACCTTATTTATAATGAAATTAAAACTATTGTATATATTAATATATTATATATATTTAACTTGTCAAAATTTTAATAAATAGCAAATGTCCATTTGTAAAATTGCTTTTTTTTGTTATTGGGATTCATAATCTCAAATATTAAATATAACATAATGATAAGAAAATATTCTATTCAGTATATATATTCTTATCTGCTAAGAATATCTGAAAGTACTCTTTAGAAGATTTCTCTCTTAAACTAATTGTAAGAAGATCTTTTTAATGTTTATTTTAAAGAAATATATTATAAAGTTAAATGAAATATTCTTAAGCTGAGAATATAATTTTTTCGGTGTATGTAAAATATATTAGCATGCATATCAATCCCTCTGTCGGTGGGTGATTAAACATTTGTATCTTTAAAATTGTTTTATAAAAATCTAATATATATAATTAAAATAAATATTTCATGTATGTCTTGCATAAAACTGGAATAAATCATATATTTTTATTTTTTTTAATATTTTTCTTTTTCTTTCAATTTTAATATACAAATGGTATATCTATTTTAACAAAAGTTAAAAAAAAAAAAAGTAAATGAAAAATGTAATATAAAATTTTCTCTTGGAATACGTACAAAAAGAAATTTTTTTATAATTTAAAATTGACCAGAGTACGGCATGCATGCATTCCGCCGTTCGAGGGTTAAAGCAACTAATTTATCTACAATCTACATCTTTATCTACAAGTCTATTAATCTACATCTACAAATCTCTACACAAATCCGTTGCTTTAAAATATAATAAAAGCTTTTTATCACTCACCGACACTGATGTGCAACAGCGGAGTTGTTGATATTGAATCTATACGTTGTCTATAACATACAAATATAAAATATAAATTATAGCAGCGCTTAAAATAATTAATATTCAAGAATTTATTATTATATATACTTATCAAATTATTATTATGTACTCATCAAATTTTATATTCAATGCGTACAATAATAAGCAGATATATAAATATCGAATAATTATATAATTAAAAAAAAGAACTATTTTTTAAATAAATAGACTTTTATAAGATTTATGTAAAAGTCTTTATCTCTGAGTTTCTCTTGTTGAAATCAATCAACTAAATAAACTGAATTAAATCATATACGTGATTTATAATAATTAATCTACAAATAATAATATACAAATAATATTTACCCTGGGGTTGCTCCCCCGATGCAGGATGCCTCTCCTAGGCCTCCTCCTCCTCTCAGATTGTAAGGGACGTCAGGATCTATTGTTTTATACGCGCGATATACTTTTTTTAATTTGTTTAAACCGTGCAAAAGTAAAAACGCGCGATAGTTTGGACGGCACTTTTACGCGCGATACTTTGACGGCACTCCCGAATTTCGGAACGATCGAAAATCCCATTTCATCACGCACGAGAATCATACTTGAAGTCGACAAGTCGGGCGCGATCAAACTCCGAGCAAGAGTTAAGTCCGAATCGGAAGAGGACGGAAGATCGAGGGAATCGATCGCGAATGGGGTACACTCGATTCTCGTTCGTGCAGCACCGCATCTCAGACCGACTCAAACTCATTAGGCACGATTTCGGATGAGCATATGTGTCTATCATACAGACAGTCCACATGATACGTCATAGGGCTGGTAGACGGATCAAGAGGAACACCCATTTCATGAATGTTCAACAATCTGAACATTTATCAACTGGATTGGATTTCTTTACTGAGCGTAAACCATGACCTAAATCTTCCAGTCGACGTCCTCAATGCGATACGTCGTATTGCCGGTACAAGAAAAGGGGCCCATCAACGATTTATTCCAACAATCGACCGACCTCTAATCGACTAGGACCGAAACCCGTTGCCGAAGCAGAGACCGTGCTCTCAACAACCGATTATCGAGCGTTAACTCAATATTAACCGCACGTTCATGTATCTCTCTATACTGAACATACGTTCTACGCGGCCGGCATTCGCCTCAGCCGCGATACTGAGGCGTGTAAACGTTGTTGCCCGGTAAGAAATGACGATTGAAAAAATGCAAATTAAACGCCGATAATCGACATCCATTTGGCAACATCTTCCTCAATCAATCATTTTTCACTGGAAAGCAACGCTGAGAGAATCCCAGTTAGTCGGTATCAAATACGATCCCCGACAACATAATTTCGTGATCGAAATCAGGAAATATGAACGAAAACACGACCGCGATCGCGATGAAGCCGAGAACCGAGAGCCGAGAGCCGAGACGAATGTCAAAAACAATAGCGCGCTTTATGTCACCAAGGTCAATTGTTATTATTTTATTTCGAAATCATTTTAGATGTATTTTAACACGTTAAAATTTATCGTAATATTATTGCATATTATTCGTATTATTATTACGTATATTATCGTCGCGAGAAACGTGTACGGCGCGCTCGACCTCGAGGCGACCGAACGCGAGGCGCACGTGCCGGCGCCGGCGCCGACATCGGAGTAAAAACACGTGCGCACATTACACCGGCCGGAGTAAAAATGAATGACTCATGGCTGTCAGGAGTCACGTTCGCCGTACGCCGGGCTCCCCTCTCTTACTATGGAATGCGTGACGTCAAAGACAAGGTCGAATATGCTCATTCTCTCTCTCTTTCTCCTCGCGCCTGACAATAACAAATACGCACTATACTACATGATATAATTTAACGCGCTGAAATATGTACAATCAAATAATTCTAAAATACATATAAAATTCCTTAACTAAAATAATATTATTATTCGATTTAATGCGATATATTTAAAATACATGAAACGCGATTACGAAATGTGTAAAATACTTCAACGAAAGCAATCTTATGACTTACTGTATGACTATTATAATTGCAGGATTTATTTATTATATTCGTAAAAAATTATATCAATGATGTGTGTGTGTGTGTGTGTGTGTGAACAATTATTTGTAAAAGCGATAGAAATTTATATTATAGATACACACATATATTTATATATTATATATAATAATTAAATATAAATTAATAATGAAAAATATGTACAAATTTACTGCCTGTACTTATTACATTTACTAAATATGTATAACTCTCTGTAATTATAGAAATTTGTCATATTATATTAAATAAATGTTCTCTCTTTCATCGTAACTATTTAATTATTCATTTATATATATAACGTATGTTTGTTTTTTTTCTATCAAAAAAAGAAAAAGAAAGAGAGAAAATAACAGATATTCTATCACTGAAAATTAATGTATTAAATACAATTTATTATTATTTTGATATTTGTTTATTATAAAAAAGTTTTTTATTAGATGTGCCTATTTTTATTATAGCTTATACTATTTAATTTATTTGATTAAAATATGAATTTTTATTATTAAAATATTTTACATAAATATCGGCAATGTTCACGAGCAATAATGTATCTTGAAACGCTCGAAAATTCGCTTCTGAACGATTAAGAAAACATGATTCGCAAAGAAGGTATCGCTAAAATCCGCGGGAAGAACGATACCTTCTTTGCGAAATATGTTTTTCCTATTCATTAGTAATAAAACAATATGTATAAAGATCGGTAATGCTGTCCACGATCAGTTATACGTCTTATTGAAAACATAAATTTAAAGTTATCGTAACTTTTGCGATACAATAAAAATTATTTGAATTATGAGGCGTATCATTTTAATCAAACTTTCACTTTGCATTTTATTAGTTTAAAAGTAATTTTAATGGATTAACATTCTTGTGATTAAAATATGAAAGATGATATAATATGTGGGATTATATGGTTCATATTTAAGCTTTATTAATTGCTGTTAATTAATGCCGATTATGCAACTGACATACTCAAACGCGATTAATAATATGTGTCTTCTAATATCCTCGAAAGTTCAATTTTTATTAATAAAATATTTTACATAGATATCGGTAACGTACTTCACGAGCAATAATGTATCTTAAAACGCTCGAAAATTCGCTTCTGAGTTATTAGGAGAACATATTTCGCAAAGAAGGTATCGTTCTTCCCGCGGATTTTAGCGATACCTTCTTTGCGAAATATATTCTCCTAGTAACTCTGAATAAAAATTTCCGAGCGTACCGCTTGAACTGAATTATTTCACGATCTCTCCTCGCAAAATATTTTCTAATAATTCGGAATTTTCTAAAATATTTGACGGCATATTATTATTGTTCGATGTGCATAATAAACTACTGCAGCATACCTTTTTGCGAAATATAATCTTCTAATAAGAAATGAAACATATTAAAAGATATGTTATTACTTGTGAACTGCATTTCTTTTACCTTGTTAAAGAATCGAGTTTTAAGAGTTGAAAAGAGTTTTATTCATTAGCAGTAATAATCAATTATTTCACATTTATATTGTATGATCGTCTAGAGGAGAAATTTATATGATTTTTGCATTATGTCATGCGAACAATCGCAATATTTTTGCAATATATCTTATTACTTAAATGTTAAAGACATTTTTTATATTTCGCGGTGCACTATATTTAAAAATCTTATTAATGAACCGATTATGTTTCAAGACTTTTTATGTACATATTGATATATAAAAATACTGTCGATTCCGCGACAGTCAACTGATCGTGGACAACATTACCGATCTTTATACATATTGTTTTATTAATAAAAATCAGAAAGACGAACTTTTGAGAATGTTAAATGACGCATATTACTAATCGCGCACAAGTATGCCAACTGCATAATTGCGTTAATTAGCAGCAATTAATAAAGTTTTCTCTTTTCCTGTAATTAGTATATCAAACGGATTTTGTTGTTAAAATTGTAATAAACCAAATAGGTGAATTAAACGTGTCAAACTGTTGAATAAAATTATAATAATTAAATAAAATAAAATTATATTAAACACATATAAATAATATGTATTTATATATATTCTAATATAAATATATATAAAATATAACTTTTCAATCATTTAATAAAATCATTTAATTTTGTGCTTATATATACATTACTCCACTATATGTATATACTAAAGTAAAAAAGGCTACGCGCTATTAATAATATGTAATAAAACATACTAATATAAATCCATATTGTTTCATATTTTGAGCAATAATAACTCAGAAGCGAATTTTCGAGCGTTTTAAGATACATTACTGCTCGTGAAGTACATTGCCGATATCTATGTAAAATATTTTATTAATAAAAATTGAACTTTGGAGGATAATATTAGAAGACACATATTATTAATCGCGTACAAGTATGTCAATTGCATAATCGACATTAATACATATATATATATATATATATATATATATATATATATATATATTACTTCATGATATATGTTAAAGTGAAAAAAGATCACGCGCAGTTGCAATTAATAATATGTAATAAAATATTAATGAATGTATATGTTTCGTATTTTTGAGATCTACAGTTATGGATCTAGCACGGACACGAACCATAATTTGTGAATCTAGCACGGACGCGAACCGCTGGAAAGTCGATCCAGCTACGTAGTTTCACCGGCTCTAAAATAGATCCAGTTAGCGTCACTGTACCACGGTGAAAATAGGTTCCCTCAAAAACGGCTTCATGGCGCCTCTCAGGCTTCTCTTATATATATATATATATTTTATTATTAAAATCTTTTTTTTACGAAATTATTGACATTGTACATATACGCGCACATAAAAATTATTATATTTGTAAAAGGAAGGGAGAAAAGGAGAGAGAAATAAATAATATATAACTTTTACTTTTATCAAACTGAATTTATTTGAGAATAAAATTTATGCAGGCAATGAAGTTTATTTTCTTTTTTCAATATATTTATTTAAATGTATTCGCGATAACATTAAGTATATTTTATAAATACAATTTTATATATTTCATATAATAAGAGATATTTAAAAGTTATAAATTTTATATAACTTACGACTTACGATTTTATTATAGACCAGGTCTTAGAGTTGATGATTCAGTAGATCTCACGGTACATAACAAAAAAAAATTTTAAATATATTATTATTATTATTACAGTTTATGCTTCTTTCATTCGTCGAGTAAGATTTTGCGTGCGACAAAGAGGATATTTCTAGTAATTTATAATTTTAATAAAGTATGTAAATGTATTATTAAAACGGCGGACCACACCACCAGAACCGATTATATAACCGTTTTTTTAGTCAGACTAAAATCATAAATCATAAGAATTTTTGGGTTTAATTCTCAATGTATATGTATATATATATATATATATATATATATATATATATATATATATATACATATACATTGAGAATTAAACCCAAAAATTCTTATAGAAAAATCGAATATATATATAGTGTATTTATGGTATATGTATATATATATATATATATACCATATATATATATATATATATATATATATATACCATAAATACACTATATATATATATTCGATTTTTCTATAAGAATTTTTGGGTTTAATTCTCAATGTATATGTATATATATATATATATAATCAAATTGTTAGTTATTATTAGGGATATGCCGGATAATAAATTTGCCGGATATTCAGTAGTAACACGAAATTGGATACCAGATATTCGCCGGATATCTTGTACTAATTTCTAGAAAAAAATTTAAGAACATAAAAAATAAACAAATTTATTTATTATTATATATTTGGTTATATAGTTAGACAATTAATAAAGTTTCGGCCGGATATATTGCCAGATAGTAATGATATCCGGCCGGATAGCAATAAAAGAGCCGGATACCAGATATTTACCGGATATCCGGCATATCCCTAGTTATTATATAATTATCTATTATTAAAATTCTTTTTATAAATTTAATGTTTTGACAGTTAGATCAACGCATATATGCTTCTCTTTGAGTTCTTTGAGTTATTTTTTTTGCAAGAGAGCAAATTACACACACCCTGCCCGCGGTTCAGTCAGAGGGAAACGTGAGACTTCTCGCTTAAAAAAAACGATATAAAAATTTCCACGTTTCTCAAAATGCATTTTTTGAAGAAAAACTTTATATTTTATAATACATTTATATACACAAATATATATTAACTTATCTAATATCAAATCCTCGCACAGAAGCATGAATCACCGCCTGAATAATAATAAAAATAATAAAAAATTTTCCATGCAAGAAACAAAACAGGAAAAAGGTTCTTGACAAGATTAGAACGATAAAATCAGTAGAGCCCACAGAAAAATAACATGACTCGATCAAGATCCTCGAAGAATTCGACGTCTCCAAATATCTTGAGGATTATCAATAATCCTTAACGTTTCTTCCTTCTTCAGTCACACAAACACACACACACACACACACACACACACACACGTTTACTCACACACGCACTAGTCAGTTATAATTATATATATATATATATATCAAAAATTGTGACAAAGCGATTTGAGGAGTCCTAATTGGGAATTTGTAATAACGCGAGATTTAGAAATTCATGATCACATATATATCTTTTACGCACTTTAGTCAATATTGCCTACGTACTCTTCAAGCCAGTTGGACCTACCTTTGTTGTACCTGTCCTGGCAATACTTATTTTAACTCGATTTCTACGAGTTAAAGAAGAAGAATAACTCTTTCTGCCGGTTAATAATTATTGGCAAATAAGATTTGAAGACGACTTTTATTCGTTTAAGATCGTACTACATTACAATTGTTATGATCGCTTTTTAGATACACCGCTCAGTCGTCAAAAGTCGTAAAATACAAATAATCACGTATATACAAAATATATTAGCATGCATAAAGAATCCTCTGTCATTAAAGATATTTACAACTATTTTATAAAACTCATATATTTATTTATAACTGAAATAAATATTTCATGTGTGTCCTGCATAAAATTGTAATAAATATTTTGTATTTATTAAAAAATTTTTTTCCTTTTTCTAAAAGTTTTATATAAAAATAGTATCTCTATTAACAAAAATTTTTAAATAATAAATTAAAATTTAATATAAAATTTTATCTTAAAATATAATACTTACAAAAAGAAATTTTTCTTTGATTTAAAACTGACCCAGAGTCCATTATGCACACGGTTATCCCGCTGTCTGAGGATTAAAACGGATATCTACAATCTACCTTTCCAAATCTATCTACATCTACAAGTCTCTAACAAATCCGTTTTACTCTAAAATATAATGAAAGCTTTTTGTCACTCACCAACACTGATGCACAACAGCGGAGTTGTCGATATTGAAGCTACGTTGTCTGTAACATACAAATATAAAGTTCAAATTATAGCAGCGCTTAAAATAATTAATATTCAAGAATTTATTATTATACTCATTAAATTTTATATTCAATGAGTAATAGGTAAATATATAAATATGAAATAATTTTATAAATTAAAAAAAGAACTATTTTTTTAAATAGAAACTTTTATAAGATTTATGTAAAAGTCTTATCTCTGAGTTTCTCTTGTTTAAATTATTCAAATAAATAAATCAAGTTAATTTGAATACATGATTTATAATAATTAATATATAAATAATACTTAATTAACCTGGGATTGCTCCGCCGATGCAGAATGCCTCTCATAGGCTTCCTTCTCCTCTCAGATTGTCGAGGTCGTCAGGATCCATTATGCATTACACGCGCGATACTTTTTTTTTATTATTTCCAATATAAGGCTCTTAATATTTACAAACAAACAACTATCAAACTAGCGAATAAGAACACGACGCAGATGTTAATGCATCTTTAGAAATTATTTGTTCCACGAAAATTGAAACATGCACAGAGCACATATTTTACTTGGTGTATTTATCAAGAAATAGATTCTCATTTTTCAGAATTTTATACCCCCTGTTTACCCCCTTAAAGAGACGTAGGCGAGAAAAATAATGGGGCGAAGTCGCTCCCCAATGGCTGTTCAGCAAAACGTTTATTTTACAACTGTTAGAAATTTTCTGAACAAAGATTAAATTATTCTTTTAGCTCTAGAAAAATCTAATCTCAAGACAGAAACTTGTTAACGGTTGTAAAAAAAAAATGTTCTGCTAAACGCGGTCACCGATAAATCAATATTTAACAATGTTTTTTAAATATTGAATTGTAACAACTACAAGACATTGCAATTCAGCGGACATTAGACGTTTCTGTAATTTATTTTCAACATTGAATTTACATTTCACAACGTTGATGCAGCATTGCAATATATTTCTGAAATGTTGATTCAACGTTTGTGTGCTGTATGGGATACATACTGGAAGATGGTGCAAGAAAAGGGACCCATCAACGATTTATTCCAAAAATCGACCGAACTCTAATCGATTGGAATCGAAATCTGTTTGTCGAAGCAGATCGTAATCTCAACAATCGATTATCGAGCATTAGATTAATATTAATCGCGCCTTTCCATGTATCTTTTATACATGAACTTATGTCTACCTACGCGGCCGGTATTCACCTCATCCGCGATACTGAGACGTGTGTGTAAACGTTGTTGCTCAGTAAAAAATGATGATTGAAAAAACGCCAAACAGACGCCGAACATGCGGACATCGATTCGACATATTCTTTTCAACCGATCATTTCTCACTGGAAAGCGACGCTGAGAGAATCCCATTTAGTCGGCATCAAATACGATCCTCGACAACAATTTTGTAATCAAAAACAAGATTATATTATATAGCGAAAACACGACCGCGATCGCGATTAAGAAACAAATCCGAAACGAATGTAAATAGCCCGCTATACATCACCAAGGCCAAATGTCATGTTATTTTTTATACGTATTTCGGAATCTTTAGCCTGTAGACATATTTTAACACGTTAAGATTTATTGCGTAGTCTTATCGTATGTATTATCGTCGCAAGAAATGTTATGGTGCGCTCAAAGTTCGAGATGATCGTGAGACACACGTGCCGGCGCTGACGCCAGAGTAAAAGCACGTGCGCACATTGATACTATGCTCGCCGAATTTGTATGAATGACTTACGATTCACCGCTTTCAAGATACCACTCTCCTCTCTTACTACGCAACGCATGACATTAAGGAGAAAGGACAGTATACTTTCTCTCTCTCTCCTCGAGTCAAAATAATAACAAATACAGTCGGACCTCTTATCTTACGACAAAAAATCCTCTCATGCTACGACCGCGAAAGGGGAATTATACACCCACTCTCAAATTTTTGTCGTAGGATCAGAGGTTTAAGGGGAAGATTCCGGACCAAAAATGTCATAGGATAAAAGATCCGACTGTACTACTTATTATACTGCGTGATAAAATTTGACGCGTTAAAATATGTACATCAAGACTGTGTTCCGATATTCACTGTCAGTACTGAAAATTTATAATATATGTGACATATACAGGGTAATTGATGAAAAACCTGTTAAGGGTAAATTCTTGAGATCATTAAGAGTTGATTTTCCCTCAGCAAAAATATTCTAAAATACATGTCAAATTTCTCAACTAAAATGAATCGATATTCGAGACTTTTAACACGCTCTAAAGTCATGAAACGCAATTACGAAATACAATGCGTACAGTATTTTATCCAAAGCAATCTCTATGACTCGCTGTGTACGAAACTGTACAATGAGTCTATTTCCTCTCTCTTATTACATTTATTATAATAAATATACATTGTAACAAAAATTAAGTCAATGGTATTAATGATTATTTGTGAAAAATAAAAATCTTATTATGTATTAGACACACATATATGTATATTTGTTAGACATAATTAAATGTACATTAATAATGAAAAATATGTAAAAAACATTTGACCTTTTAGCCTTATTTAATATAGATACAGATTATAACTGTATGTTATTATAGAAAGTCATGTTATATTAAATAAATATTCTTTGTTATCTTAAATATTCTAATTTTAATTATTATTCCTATATATTACATGTATTTGTCTTCTTGTTCTCTTTTATCAGAAAAAGAAACAAAAAAAGAGAAAGAGAGATAAGAAGAACAGAAATTTTTTAACTTTACTCTATCATTCTTAAAAACATTAATTTATTAAATACTTTAATTTAATATTTTTACATTTATTACAAATATATTTTTTATATTACATATATATACATATATATATTAATCAAATTAAATTAAATACAAAAATATAATAAACACATATACACACATATTACATATATGTATATGTACGCATAATATGTGTGTGTGTGTGTGTGTGTGTTTATTATAGATTTTTCTATTTAATTTAATTTAATTAAAATATAAATTTTAATTTGGATTATTTAATTAATTTTATAAAAATTTATAAGTTATTTTCAAATATTTTTCAATTCATATAAATCACTTATTAATTATATTGTTAGTTATTATAATAAATTATCTATTATTATTAAAATTTATTTTATAAATTAAATAATTGACTTGACGTGTCTTCTTTTAAAAAGGATAAAATATAAAAAATGAGTAATACAAAACATTTTGTAAAAATAAATTGCAAGAATCTAAAAAGGACCGTAAACGGAAAATAACTGAACAGTTAGTAGTGGTTTTGATGTTATAAATTTAACAGAATTTCAATAGAGTTTATCATTTTCGTCCGACTAAAAGAAAAGACAGTTACGTAACAATTATCGGTTCTGATTTCGGTTCGAGTTCACTGTTTTAACAACACATTTATTTCATTAAACTATAAATTACTAATGTCCTTTTTATAGCACGCAAAATCTCGACGAATGAAAGAAGCATAAACTATATAATAATAATCTGTTTCTAATCTTTTTATTTTTTTATGTACAACGTCCATGAACCGTCAATTTTAATTAGTTAAATGCATACGTATTCAATTTCACATGCGGATCTTAAAATCTTCAGAATCAACTTTCTTAAAAACTTAGTCTTATGAAACAATTTTATTCTACACTTTCCACTTATATACGCATGAGAAATATAACTATTTTGCTTTTATTTTATTTCTTTAAACACTGTTATATGTGTGGCAAGAGCCATTACATATTTATTATAACTTTTAAATATCTCTTATTATATGAAATATGTAAAATTGCATTTATAACATACCTATATTTAATATTATCAGATACATTTATAAATAAATATTGAAAAAAATAAATCTCATTTCTTGCATAAATTTTACTCTCAAACAAAATCAGTTTTATAAGAGTAAATTATTATTTATTTCTTCTCTCTCTCTCTCTCTCTCTCTCTCTCTCTCTCTCTCTCTTTCTCTCTTTCTCTTTCTCTTTCTTCCTTTTGCAAGAATAACATTCTTTATGTGTGCGCATAAGAATTTCAATAATTTTATTAAAAAATATTTTAATAATAATAACATTTTATATATACCTATATACATATACGTAAAATAATTTTAATAATTTCTACAATAGTACATATACTTATTGCCTATTGTTATCCGTAACATGTATTAAAATAAAAAAAGAATTAGCGCAATACAATACATAACAATATATAATGAAATATATTAATATATTAATAAACTCATAATATTTCCGTATACTGTTGAAATCCACAATTATGGATCTAACATGGACATGAACCAACCATCGTTTTATCGTGTGACAGAAAAATGAATTTAATCGTATAGTTCCGCTCACTCTGAAATGGATTTAGTTAGCGTTAGCGTATTCAAGGAAATAGCCTTGTACGAGAAACGATGGCGTAACCTCTCTGATGCAATTGTAGATTGTAATCGTTTCCAACAAATGTGCGGATAAAGAAGTATTTGCTTGCTATTTGTTGACGTTTTCTACTTTGTCACAGTCGGGATATGCAGACCTACATTAGTAGAGGAGCGAATGGCCTGAGAGAGGCCATGCTTGCGTTTTTCATTGACGCTTTATCCACGCTTACATATTTTTTAATACAGTTATTTTAATAAAATATATAAATATTATATATTTTAATATAATATATATTATATATATTGACAAAAATTATATACATATATAATTTAATAAGAGAAATATTTAATAAAAATAATTTTATTAAAAAATTTTCTCATTAAATTTTATATATGTACATAAAATTATGTACATATCCATTGTAATTACATATATGTATATAAAATTAAAAAACATTTTAATGTGTTTAAAATTATTTTTTTATATATAAAAAATTCTCTATATTATATATTATAGAGAGAATAGAGGGATAAAAACGCTTTAATAAATTTTACTGCAGAAATATATTAATTTAAAAAATGAGCTATACGTGTGATATTAACAATAATGTTAAATAAAAATCTGATTAACTGTACGTGATATTATCTTGTTAATTTTTCCTGGCACGTATATTACTATTATGTTATATAAACTTTCTCACGCACGCGCAAATGTCTTTTATATAAAATATTAACTATATTATGAATCATATGTTATTTTAATTTAAATAACATTAATTAATTGATCATATTTATAACATATAAATCTAAATAGGTCATTTAATCTAAATATAAAATATTTAAGACGGATATATATTATAAGTATGAAATAATCTTTCTAATTCATAACTTTAATTTATAACTTATTAATTTAAAATTTCGCACAATCGATATTTACTTTAGCATATAGATTACAAAGATAACAAAATTATAGAGTAAACAATTACAGCAAATAGCATTCTTGCTTTTATCATCCTTTTATCATCAATTGTTTAAAATAGTTGAAAATGATTGCGCGTCTTCGCACGCATGTGTCATTAAAATGCAAATCTCGCAGATACTTTTCTGTAACGCGCGCAAGAATATGCAATTTCAACGTCGTGTAGAACATTCCATCCTCGTATCAATTGACACCTACGTAGCAATGAGGTAAGGCCGTTTATTACCCGCATGAAATTGCTGCACTATATAATAATACTATATAGTACGGAAAGCCACATTTAAGTCCATTGTAATTAACAAATAATCTATTATGTGCCTTTTACGAATTTTACTTAATCCTTAGAGGCACTTTTTTCGCAAAATCTGTCTTTCAAAAAAATATATAAATTGCTGAGAAAGAGATTTATATATTTCGAAACTTTTCGTCTCGCTATCTATGATTTCCATCATATACCTATATGGATATATTCTCACGCGAAAGCGTGAGTGCATTTCTAATCATCGACTCAATAATTATAATTAATTAACACATTTTTATGTATAATGACATACGTGCATAGTAATATAAATAAAAGTACATTGACATGATTACACAAACGTATCTCCGTCACGTACATTCGGATAAGGACAATATTAAAAGCGCGACGAATCATAATATTCGGATTTCGTATAACGCAACACCGAATGATCAAAGTCAATTGGATCAAACTGCAATTTAAAGATGCATCGTACCGAAGCGCATGGGATCGCGCTAATTCTCATAATTACGTGTGGGATCTCGTCGGCCAGCATGCACTGCAAAACGATCGTAATGGATGTGTACATGAAGAAGTGTAGGCTCGGTGCTAGAACCAAGAGAGGCTTGGAGCAATTCGATCTCCAAAAGTACGACGAGAAATACGGATCGAAGAGACAAGAGCAGCCTGGTAAGCGACCACACGCATAAAAAAAATATTTATAAACATAAATTTTATACATTTTTGTTAATAAGGAGTATACGAAAAGAGAAATATTCATGAAAATAAACATGAAATGTAGATTGTTTTCCCATTTGTTCAAGTTTTAAATTACCTGCAAGTTTAAAGTATCTTTTCATGATCCAAATAGACAATAAAAGCAGCCAATTATAAAATTATTAAAAATTATCAAGAATTCGAATTTAAATTGCTTAATAAAATAAATATTTTTGAGAAAAGATCGTGGTGTTAAAAATAATCTTGCAGCGATGGGAATCTCGTCGAAAAGATTTTCTTTTCCTTCGACGAAGCTTAGAACATTCATCTATTTGAGATTGATGATTGATACGATTGACAATCGCATTTTCTTCCAGCCTATTACCCCGAGATAAATGACTCGGCGTCTCACGGCATTCCGCATAAAAGACAGCTGTCATCCACACTAGTCGACGATATCGCCCTTCCGATTGTCGCGGAGGTTATAAATGGCGCTGCCAAAACACGACGGGCGCACGTCATGTCCGGGACAGGATATTACGATCCCGGCCCAAGCCTATTAAGACCTACTTTCGGTCGATCAGGATATTATTCTCCGGTACCTTATTCGTTTGGCAGGAGAAATAGTGGTACACCCTTCCGGGTCCCGGTAAGTCAATCACTTCTAGAATCCATTTCGCTCTTTGGGAAACGGAATCTAGTCGATCCATTAAGATCAATATTACGATCCCTCATACTGCTGAGAAAATATTCCAACGTGTAAAATGTCATCGCTTCACGACGTGACTCATCTCTGCTGTATAATCCCTTGAAAAGCGCAGCATAACGGCAATAATAAAATCAATAACGCAAAATGAAGTAATAATGACGGACAATAAAAAATGTTTCATAACGTGTATCACCTTATTTATGTAATTAACAATGCAACTGTATTCAATGCAAATTTCTCTGACAATAACGTATATAGTGCTTCGACATTTCATACATTTCGACTCACAATAAAATAAAAGAAGCGACTGAATCGAAATATTTTACAATTGAATAAGTTTAACAATGTCGTAATGTATATAACTAACGTAATCAATACTAATAAAAAATGTATTAATAAATAATTAATCAATTTGAGAAACAAAGATAGTATATGCTAAATAAAATTAACAAAGTAATGTTAAAATACAAAAACAATAAAAAGTCAAGTGGCGTAACGTTTGACAGGACTTTAACGATGATATTGATCTTAATAATGAAGAACTGGACGAACTGTATAATACTATCTACCAAAGGTCACCGAGAACTTCGAAAGAAGAGGCTTCAAAAGTTTTCTTACAAACAGCATCGAAATGCTGCCAAAACGTCAACAAGTGTCTCACAGAACTGATCCACATACCTTGTTTGGCAAGTTCAATGTCTTAAGATTAAAAATTGAACCTTCGAAATTAGTGCTTCCTTAAAAAGTATATAAATAAAAATTTTATAAATGCAATATCAAATTTATTATTTTATACTTTTATGGCTTTTAGTGAGGAGCGTTTATCTTGTTTTGTAAACTTTATCTTCATGGTTGTTTGCTTTTAAATCTAATTGAGACAATACCATCGGATTTAATTATTTTTATACTTTTTTTAAATTTGTTTGCGAAATGAGCGTTTATTGTAATTTATGTAATTAATAATGCAACTGTATTCAATGCAAATTTCTCTGACAATAACGTATATAATGCTTCGACATTTCATACATTCCGACTCACAATAAAATAAAAGAAGCGACTGAATCGGAATATTTTACAATTGAATAATTTTAACAATATTGTAATGTATATAATGCGTCGAAGCGAGTCAAAAGATTGACCGAAACGTTTACATCTTTATTTTGATACTTAGATTAGTAGGGTGTTAAAATTAAAGTATATAATGCGTTGAAGCGAGTCAAAAGATTGACCAAAATGTTTACAACTTTATTTTGATGCTTAGATTAGTAGGGTGTTAAAATTAAAATAAAATAAATTAAAAATAAAATTTGTTTGCTCACCAATAACTAAACTTGGGTTTTCATTAGCCTTTTGGTTTTTTTTTTTTTTTTTTTTTGTATTTAACCATAGAAGGCCGCCTTGCTTTAGTTATTGTCTTATTATTTTATATTTGTCAATTGTTAAATTAATTGTCCTTACTTTGAAATCAGGTATTCCACAAAATAGATAATAAATCGGTTAGCTCGTATAAATGTTTATTAATCGCTATTATTAATGCAGATATCAATTGAAATCTTCGGATGGCGAGTAAGACTCACGCTATGGTAAGCGTGATAAAATTCCTATTTATAACTAGTGTGAATTCTGTATCTACGTCTTTATTAAAAACTACAATTCCACATTTAAATCTCATCCATTCGCTAATGGACTCGTTAATAAAGTACGCGTTCATCAGGGATGTGCGTTTCAAGAAATCTAACTTATATAAACCTTAAATCTACAACAAAAATTTTAATACTAATGAGATCATCAGTCGTATACAATAAAACTAATTGTAAGATCACTGGCGAATATCCGAGCTGTTTTTTGGAGCGCTTAAGAAACGCTTACGTTGAAATCACTTATTTAAAGTCTTTTTTTTTCTCTCGCGAGATCACGACCCGAATTTGTCCCGAATTATATTCTAACTCAAGTCCATCACAATTATTATGTTCAATATAGTCCGCGACTTCATCTCGAGTCGTTATCAAATTTTCACTATTTCTTTAATGACATTGTTTCTGACATTAAAAGAAAGCGTCATTGGAAAAGCCACATCCTTTTCTATCAATATCGAGTCTTTTTCTTCTATCGCAAATTTCTTTAAGTCCAAAATCGCGATTGGCAGATGGCACATCTAATCGCTGTTTTAATCTATTAAATGCGTGATAAAACATTTTATACTTGCTGCAAATAAGTTTTTTTCCACACAAATTCTTTAGAAAGGAAAAAATCATTTCCTTTTTTTTTTAGCAATCTCGATTTCCTATTGTTCTTTGTGGAATTCAGTTACTTCAAAATTTCTCTCTTGAATTCTTCGTTTTTTTTTTCTTTAACGATCATCCGTATACGAACTTCGTCAATTGTTTCAGCGATGCGACGAATACAGGGTGACAGGTCGAAGAATGGCATGAAGAAAAAAGTGGATTGGCTCTAAGAGTACCGCTTCTCGTAGAAATCGCATCTCCTAGAATTCCTCGTGTGAACGACCGACAATTGATTGAATGGTTTTTTTTAGCACTGCAACGTTACATTACGATATAGAAGAAAACGACGTAGGCTCATCTGTCGGCGACGATGTCACAAATTTATTATCTAAAAGTTTAACGTCGCCGTGTGAGACCTGCAACAATGAGAAATGCACACACGTTATTTTTACGATCGTTCTTTCCTTAATGTTCAAATCATTAAAAATTATTTAATCGATACAAGAGACGGCCCATGCAAAAAATAATCAATAGCTATATGTATCTATAGTTGCGCTGTAATCTTAACGTCGATGACAAATGCCCAACATGCAACATTAAGAAAAAAAGAAAATACACACGATATCATTTATCTGTAATTATTTTTAGATGCAAAGCGTAAGTTATTTTTATGATTGAAACGCAGTACAAAAGAGAAGCAGAGACAGCAATGATTGAACGCCGTAAACAAGGATATGTCGTATCAAGTGCGTTTACAACCTTTGAGACTACGCTTCAGATATTTGCATAAACAACAAGAATTTAGAGTAGATAAAGATAATTCAGTCTGAAGCGAAATCACAAGAGCTTTTTTTTTTGGCAAGCTTACAAGAAAGGTACTGATATATTAGATAAAAAAAATCAGCTGGGTTAAATAAACATTTCGGAATTCTAGTTTCTCGAATTTAGCAGATGTGTGACAGATGATTATTGCATAAACATCCCTATTGCATGCATTACGAAGCAGATTTACAAAATTATAAAATATAATAAAAATGCCATTAATCCCAACAATCGAATTACTTAACGAAAACATTAAGTGTTAATAAGCAAGCAATGACGTCATGACGTTTTGTGAAAGGCACCTTGCCAGCTCGGCGACACTCCAGACGCCGACGCCGGCATCTGCAGTGCCTACCGCGGTGTCGCTTTTTCGCATCAGATTTTCCCTTGCATTCACCATCAATATCGCGACCACCTTTTCCCCTGTGCCGTGCCCTTTTTAAATCATCGACCTTACGTTTTATCGCACCGCTGACGTATTCCATCTGCTCCGATGATAGATCTCTCGTGTAAGGCATATTATTAACTATATATCTCCCTTCTCTGAAAAAAATAAAGAGAAAAAACTATAAGTAAAAAAATAAATAAATAAATAACTTGCGTAGAATATGTAAAAATTTAGCGCAATATTATTCTGTAATAATTCAACTTCCTATCGAACCCCCTTAGAGACTATTTAGTTAACTATCAACTCTCATCGATTATATTTATTAAACTTTCATGTACAACAATCTCTAAATCTTCCAGAAATCCATGTTAGATCATCGACCTTACAATCGAGTTTAATGAACAAGCCGAGACTGACGTGATAAATAAGTTAAAAATACGGCAATAAACATGTCGTTTGATATGAAGCGCAGATTCATATGGACAAATAATTTTGTAAACGTTTGTGTAAAGAGATTTGATTAAGATTTTGGGGGGAAAAACAAGTGGAATATTTCGATAAACTGACGGCGCTTTGCTAGAAATTAATGGAAAAAGAAGAAAAGAAAGAGGAGCTGATGAGAGAAAAGAAAAAACATGACATGTACGCATAATATTTGAGTTGTCCTAGTACTTCGGACTAACCTTTCATCTCTCTGAAAAAAGGCAGTTTACATAGAACCATGAACTTTAGGAGGTGCAAAGATTATCACCGGGGCCATGATAATACGCGGTTTCGCTCTTTTTCTCTCCTCGATATCGATAACTCGCTCTTTCGAAAAGAGTACACCGATCTCTCATCCATCGCTCTAAATACTAACACTCGATACAAATCACCTACTAGTCAGCTGACAGCGCGCGAGACAAATGATTCAACATTGATATAAATAATTGCATAAGCTACGTTACGTATAATCAGTTATTTATACGCGATCGTGCGTATTTAGTTGTCTCTCTGTTGTAAATGAAAATAAACCTACTTATCGACATCATCAAAACATGTAGTATAAACGATATGCATTTTACGATTATACAAAGAATTAATTAAGTGACAGAATTTGTCGATTACTTACTGAAACATCAACTATTAATCAAGTATCAATATATTTTTCTACTCGCACGTTTCAAACGTTTAAATGCATTTTTGAAAATGTTTATTCACGAATCAAGGTATATACAATCACACAAATTCTTTTATATTTATTAATTTATTTAAAGGATCCAAGATATAAAAAAATTCCGCAAAATTTCGAAGCTATGTGTAAACCCACGCTCGTATCTCCTTACAAAAACTTATAATTGGAAAAATTAAAAAAAATAAATACGATAAAATGTTAAATGAAAGAAATATGATGATACGATAAAATATGTAAAATACAGTACAAAATTTAATATGGAATATTTTTAATAATAAAAAAAAGAGCAGGGATAAAAGTTTATACAATTAACGAAGAAGAACCGTGAACCTGAAAGATGTGATTTTTTTTTCTAAGAAGAATTAGAGATGGAATTAACTTAATTAAATAAAAAAGAAAAAAACATAAAAGACACACTAACATCCACTCACATAACGTCGTGTCTCGGGTCAATCCGCTTCTCCTCGGGTAGGGGTTTACAGTATCGTTCGAGTTGTTCGTAGCTGCACGAGTGGTAACAGCATTCCTCGACGAGGCCCGGGCCGGAATCGACCCTCGGTTCGTCCTCGCCGCTATACGAAAACGGCTCGTTGTAGCCGCGTTCCCGGCACACCAGGTACAAGGCGTCGCTCAGGCTTCTGGAGCACAGTTTCTGCATTCGGATATGCGACTTTCTTAAGGTGACTTGAGTGTAGGCGACATTCAGGACGCCCAGGAGAACCAACACGCTTAGAAACACCGGTCCCGCTTTGCATGTCGCGCGATCGCCGCCTGTCATCTTAACGTTTCTCTTTTGACTCAAAAAATCACGTCGAGCCCTTTAAAGATTCCAAAAGATTCCTAGTAATTCAGGAGATCCACCGCAGGAGCATTCGTCGACCAGATCGTCTCGTGTGTACAAGTGTTATTATTTATTAGTTCTATCCGGTCGTGCGGGCCGGAAAAGCCTCCTCGAGCTTGCCTTCAGTCTCAACGTGCAGTCTAACGTTTTGGAAGTCTTTGTTCCGAGTTTGATCTTCTTGAAAAAGAAGTGACTTCTTGTTTTGTATTCTCTCCGTTTCTTTGTTTTTTTATTTTTCTTTTTTTTCAGCGATATTCTCGCACTGACTGGAAAATCTTGTGGCGTGGATGCTGTGAGACCCAAAGTCCTGAAGACTTCCGTTGGTACCGAGTTCGTCGGTGCCACTGGTACCGGGCTGCCTCGCCACGCGGTTCTTGTTCCAGATTTCAGGGACCAGAGGGAGAGAGGTACGATAAGGAGGGAGAAGTAGTGGAAGAGGTAGGAGAAGGAAGAGCGGGAGGAAAAGGAGGTGGAGGAATAGACGCTCGGTGGTAGACAGATTCTTTTCACCGATCGTGGGGCCGGCGACACAGGGAGGAGAAGGAGGAGAGGGGTCGTTAGCGGGTCCAGACGCGCGCGTCCGATGGCATCAATTTGCTTTTTCGTGCCACCACACAGGGGGAACTCACATCCCTCACCCCGAAAGCCATCGAGAAACTAGATGCCGAGTAGTGGACAGGCGAGATGTCAAAGACGTCGGCGATTCGCTCTCTCATTTTTGGGAATCGTCACAGTCGACTTGGAGCAGTCGCGACCCCCCCCCTCCTCCCTCTAACAACGTATCCCCCAAAAGTATAATGTATTCTTTTGTTGGGGGGCTGGCGTGCGATGGGCCCGACTGTCTGGGTTGCGAAGAGAAACAAGACTCGTTCTCCATTTCTACAATATATATATATATATATATATTTGTCGCGCACACCATACTTCATCCGCCGTCTTTTCGTATCCCGACGAGGAGCAAACAAAGCGATCTTTTTTTTTTTTTTTTTATTAAGATGAGAAATACTGTCTCTCCAGACACCCCGTGGTAAAGTTTCGATCTCATCGTGCCAAGATGGAGTACTAAACGGTTATATTATACCGCATTATTATGCTATTGTGTCTCGCTAATGCTCTGTACCTACTGTGTCCGATGCGGCGGTAAATTGAAGAAAAGAAAAAAATTGCATTACATTAAGAGTTATTTTCCACAGAACGCATCCATATAAAAAAATGATGCTCTTTGCTTCTATATAATTAATATAATGAAGATAAACATGTATTTACAGTTGTAAAATCAAAACTGATAAAAAATATGTAAATATTTTTCTCTTACAAAATTTACATTCTATTAATATTTGTTTGTTGCCGAAAAATGATATGTATCAGATTGCGCTTCAGTGCATATATGAATGAAAATAAAGATCGCGTTTCGCGAGAACTCGGTATTGTTGTCGTTTAGCTGCTATCGATCACGTGTGCGACACAAGATATTTAAACAAAAGTGGAGTAAGTGTTTATTATTACTATTCGATATCAATGAAAACAAATGTTATTATCTCTGAATGAAACTTACCGAAGAGCAAACTAGCGAATGATCAGCCGATATCTATTCGCGCGCAAAAACACGGAAGGATCACGCCGAGTCATCTCTGACTTCGATTACCAAAGACTAATTTGTAAGTGTAGGTCCATCATCGACAATTTTAATTAATCGCTGGGCGCCTATTTTGTCTTACAATCAACTTATATATCGGTCGCATTTTTTACAGATAGAGAGGTCGCTCTTCGCGACCTCCTACCCTCGTTTCTTTCAACCGGTCTTAACAATTTCGATATCTTTTAACGAGAAAATATGAATATCCCCCGCTCGATATCTTTTTTCTATTTATAGATGCAGCTGCTATAAATTTTATTTCGCTATTTTTGTGGAATTTTGTGTAAGAATATCAGTTATATGTACATACATTGTATAAAAATGTGTGTCATTATTCGCTAAATGTGATACAATATATGAGAAAAAAATTATCTTTGCATATTACATTTTTTATCTACAAATTTTTCGAATAATGTCACATTTTTTTTTCTCTCAAAAATGTCAAGGAGACACGTTGACTGAAACAATCATCGGTGGTCTTGATGGATTAATTTTGATTGACAACAAGTCAATGCGCGTAGGTGCTTAATGATCGAATTCGCCATCATTATCGCTGAAACATGACTTGTAGGTGGAGAAAGAAGATGGCGTCTAGTCTATTTATAGATATAGTTTATAATTTATATTGTGCAAGTATCTGTACCGTCTGTGGAACCGCAATCGGATTGTTTTACGTTTGTGTCACGTATTTATAAAACAACAATCCCTGTTACGTTACACGCAAGGTACCGATACGCTGAGTCGCGATCGCAGTTCGAATTTCTTTCCGGATCGCACGTTCTTGCGTGACAGCTAAGGATGTCGATCAAGCGGAACCGCCAAGGACACACGCGCGCCACGTGCTGCTGCAACTACTCGTGCGATGCACTCGTGCGAGTACACACACGTGTGATTCCTAAGTGCGCGCCGGTGTTGTAATAGCGGCCACTTACCGGCCTATTGAGCCTAAGTGAACCGCCTGTACAAAGGAGAGGAGGTGCGTCCACTTTAGAAAACTTGTGGAAAACTAGGCTCAAGTGGTCGCACACGTGGATCGTTAGATCTGTCAGATCTTGACCACGCGAAGGCGGGCAAGGAGTTAGCGGACGAACCGATTCGCGGATGATAATTTGAGAAGTAACATGTGGAATTATTTCTTGGAAATTAATGCACAATAATAATAATTATTAATTTCACGCATCGCGCAAATTGAAAAATTTCTCTGTCGGACAATTACATTCTTAATCGAGGATTATGTAATTTCTCCAATGTAAGAATTAGAATTTTAAGATGCAATAAATGTATAATTAATAAATAACACTGCAACAAATTAAAATATCATACATCTTCGAAAGTTTCATCCATTTATTGAAAAATTATTAATTTCATACTTTGCGCAAATTGAAAAATTTCTTTATCGAATAATTATATTCTTAATTGAGGATTAATTTCTCCAATGTAAGAATTAGAATTTTAAGATGCAATAAATGTATAATTAATAAATAACACTGCAACAAATTAAAATATCATACATCTTCGAAAGTTTCATCCATTTATTGAAAAATTATTAATTTCATACTTTGCGCAAATTGAAAAATTTCTTTATCGAATAATTATATTCTTAATTGAGGATTAATTTCTCCAATGTAAGAATTAGAATTTTAAGATGCAATAAATGTATATAGTTAATAAATAACTGCATCAAATTGATATATCACTTATCTCTTCAAAGGTTTCATCTATTTGTTGATAATATGATTCCGTGAGCTTACATACGTTCGCATCTATGATTCACAGCATACATAATGTATTTACAATATTATTTTCCAGTTTGGTAAACATTAATATCATACATTTGACAAGAATGTTATTAAAAAACAAGCAGCGAACGCGATAAGTGGTGCGAAGTGCGAACTTCACGTAAAGTTTGTAATATATCAGTAACCGTGTGATTCTCTTATGCATAACTCAAACATAATTCGTGATTACAGGAATCCCGAAACGTTAAATTATCATATCACTCGTAAAATTCGTGATCCTTCTCTGTCACATCCCTTATCGCGCTGTGTGCGAAAAACATTTACATCGACACCTCCTCGAAAAGATTAAACCAAAATATCCGTTATTATCGCAATTGATACCAGTCGGTTGTGTAAAAATAAATATCTATCACAACGATCAGCGACTTTTCTCTTTGTACTTGGATCGTCCCACGGCAGTAACCGCATATTTGTCGAGGCCAAGCTGCATTTCATATCCGTAATGTGTGTATACAATACGTATAATATTTTTAGAAGCGAATTAATAGTAAGTGAATTTTAAAAATCAGAGAAAATAACGATATAACCGAAGAGGGAAATGATTATTTTATTTGCACGCGCAAAATAAAAAATTCATGTAATGTGCCTAAATCTCAGATATATTCCTTTACTAATAAACAAATATAAAAAACAAAATAAATTTAATATTGTAAACTGCATTCATATTTGACTCCTTCACAACAGGTAGTTTCGTACGTTATTTGTGTTAAAGCATAATAAAAATCTTAGTTGATGCTGTAGTTGCAAAAATATGCGGAAATATAATATTTATGACTCCAAAAGGTAAATATATATATATATATATTATATATATTTATATACGTAAACGTTAATAACAATTAATTAGAAGATTAAAAGCAAAATACTAATTAATTAGAGGGAAATTGTACGCAATTTTAAACGTTAATTAACATGTTTCGCGACGATTATTGTGTCGAAAGGGGATGAAAATTCCGAGTTACCCGACCGGCACCGCGATCGAAAGAGAAACAATTTGATAAGTAATCGCAGTGGAAAATAAGCTTATTATGGAACGGGCATCGGTCGTCTATTATTAACAAGCTATCGCTACGCGAGCAACAATGTAGCAACAATTTATGTATGTACTAAAGTTCCTCTTTATCGGGCACAATGGTGGCATCTCATCAATTCTGATGATGTTTTCTGCGCCAACGAGAAACATCGCGATAAGTGCATCGTGGCAAAATCTTTTTATTCTCAATGAAAACTTTAATGATATTAAATATTTACAGCTTTATGTATAACACGGCATATACATATGGGAAAGAGTAGAAAATTGGATTAATATGTAAGTTGTCTTATTGATACCTAACTCGAGGTCATTTCTCACTCTTAGAAATTACTGCTTAAAAATGAGAGCACCCATCTGGAAAGAATCAGTTTTCGTCTAATCGATGATGCGATCATGTTTCCTTGAACAGGATTCCTGTTCGAAAAAATCATGGTTCTTTTGTACGAGCATGAAAGTAGAGGCTGTTAAAGCACAGCAACACTAAACCGACCTACCGTCGTAATGCTCCATCGCGCGTTACTTCTGTAGCTAATTGTGGATCAAAAGACGGACACGCATAAAGGCGTCTAGATGCGTAAAGACAGCCGTTAAATCTTAACGTGATTTAACGGTGAACCGTTCTGTTGAAGCCGAAGGCGACGGAAAGGCGACAGACACAGACACGTGGGAGAGGGAAAGGAGGCGACCAAGATTGGCGACGTCAGCGAAAAATCGCCGTTGCCTAGACTCAGACTTCGTTCGCGCCGATATTAATCGTCGTTTGTAAATAAACAGGGATATGGCTAATAAACGGGGTTAAGTTCGAGCGCCTGTCGGGGCTGGTATCGTCTGTACACGTCGATCATCCACTTCTATCAGCTATTTTCCTGCCGATTTTTCCCGCGTGAAACTCGGTCGTGCAGCTGTATCGAATCTAGATCCGATTTATCACGTGCACGAATGTTGACTGCACTTTGACATAGCATCTCGATCGACGGCGACGATCCGTTCGCAGGGGAGCCTATCGAGTTTTTATCACCATAAAAGCAATGAAAGACTATTGCTCTATCTCTAGAGGGCAAATGTCTAGTAGAATAGCAAACTCATTAGTCTTACGTAAAAGACTTGTCGCGTCTTTTTCTTTTTTTTTTTTTTTTTTTTTTTTTTTGTTTACTTAGTTTTGCTTCAGATAAATTTACTTGATTGAAGCTTTTTTTTTACTAACAATAAGAAAAAACTTGATCTGAAAATTAAATAAAAAGAATCATAAAATTTGTTCTTATAAATAATGCTTAATTATTTAGACGGGTATACTAGAGAGAGAGAGAGAGAGAGATAATAGACAATATTATTTTCTCGTATCATCTCTCTTATGAATTATATTGTAAAACAGCATTTCGATTTGTATAGGTATATGAAATAGTTGACCGATTAGATCAGCAAAGCCAACGTACTATATTCGAGTCCAGTCGAGATGCTTCTACGAGTGGTAGAAGCAACGAACGGTAAGAAACGAGCGGTTATATTTGAAGCAATGACACTTATCGTACAGATGATTCAATCGGTTACATCTATCTTCCAATTACTCGCTGCACCGCTGATCTTTATCTACGAGGACAGAGCATCTCCTTCCGCCAACTTGATCGATACGGAATTAAAATACAAATTGTGCCCTTGTTTTTCTGCTAAAATTAACAAATAGATTATTATATATTGCGAAATTACTATGTTCTAAAAAAAAAAAAAAAAAAAGAATTTTGCAAGTTCTAAATTGCAAAATAAAAATTATCTTAAAAATTTCACAATATTTGACAGAAATATATTCTAACGCAAATCATAAATCATCTAATACTTATATGGCAATCTAAAATTTTTATATCATTATTAAACAATTATATTAATTATTTTACTAATTATTTTTAATTCATTTTATTCTGACTGAAAGAGCAATGAAAATATTTAGCTCCAGAATCAATATATTTCTCACAAAATAGTTATTTCTAAGCTTCCAACCGAAGAGATAACGCGACTTTTAGCGCGCTCGGGTTAAGGGTTAATAAAGAAAATAATTCTCTTGATGAGAATAAGATTGCGTGTGGCAATCTTTTCCTCGTCAAGTTTCGCGCGTGCGAAACAACCGAGAGGCCACTTATCGACCTTGCAACGACCGTTAATTGAATTTTAATGTTCTCTAGATTGTGATTCTCGGTACTGTTTTATCCAGGAAATTGCGGGGCAAAACTCACCAGTTCACACGCTTTATAGCATCATTTTTCGCGCGTTGTGACGCTGTAAAGATGCGTTGCGTAAATCGAGAGCATCGTACTAACAAGTGACATAATTCCTTGTCAATACGTATAACTACACAAGTAACAAGTGATAACCGATATTACGTTTTATAAAAATAATAGTAGAGACTTTTTGGGAAGGAAAAAGACAGCTGGTGATAATCTTTACGTCATGATTATTCGAAAGTTCTCATCAGAAGAAAAATATTTCTTCACAGACATAATAAACAAGAGAAACAAAGAGTTTTACAGAATTACTTGACATAATAATCTATTACATAATCCTTATTCTTTTCTAATCTAATAATCATGTAATAATATATTACAATTTTTCCTGAGTGTTTCTCTTCTTGTTTGGATGGAGAATTTAGTTTTTTCACGAGAAACCATAAAATTGTCACCTTCATATTGCAAAATTATCCGATTTTCTTAGCAAGAGATTAATGTTTATTATATCTGATAAACATGAATATATAAATATATTTATATATATATTATTTATTTTAATGGTACAAACTAACAATTAGTACATGCGCACCAAATTTTTCTCGTCGAACGAAAGCGCCACAGGACAAGTGATAACATATTCTCGGAAAATTTCTTTCTATCATTGATTAATTAAGAATGGCGCCGTTTTGTGTAAGAAATAGATTGTTTTGTTTCTTTTGTTTATGCCGTAGGGTCCAAGTTCAGTTGTAGCTCGACCTGCCTCATGTAATCGAGAGGAAGCAACAATTTTTTTTCTATACTCTTTGTTCTTATCACTAGCGCCAGTAATAGCTGTGGTTGTTACCAGAACATCGCAAAATACGATGATAAATAAATAAAAGGTATCGATGCATGAAAACGCTGTAATCTTAAAAAAATTATTTTAAAAAATGATTAAAAAATACATTTAGCCGTCAACAGAAATTAATTATATGTAATTAATTTCTGTTGACGGCTAAATGTATTTTTTGATAATTTTTTACTTTTTAATCATTTTTATTTTTTAATGCCTTATATGTAATTCAAAAAAACTGATATGAATTACATAATTTTTTTAATCTAATATTAAACATCTTGTTTTGTATGTGTGTGTGTTTTGGATGTATTTCACTGACTTATTGTGCAATGCAAGGTACGTAACGCAAAGACTTTTAATTAATAACTTCATTATTATCTCACGCATTAACATCGACTTCGAAGTCGAAGGCTGGGAAGGGAAGAGAAATAAAATAAGTTCACGACATGATTATCTGATTGAGATCACAATCATTATTGCTGTGTTTAAATTCTTGGTAGAATGTTAAATATTTTTTTCTGTAAATCTCCCAGATTGCGTGATTATTAATAGAAACTGAGGCCTGTTCGCACTCGCGTAGATTCTCTCGTAGTGCAGCTGCCAATAATCTTTTTATAACGGCAAAAATCGTGTCAGGTCAGAAACGAACATATTCCGAGAAATAGTGTAAAATGTATCGCATTTTTAGACACTTGCGGCTCGGTCAGCGGTTCACATTGGAAAATTTACCAATGAACTTTGCACTGAATCTGATATTTTGTCGCGGACTTGATTGTAAAAGTGCTGATTAGAAAATATTGCAAATAAACTAAACATTCAGTCAGAAAATATAACATTTAGTCACAAACATAATCAACAAACAAGAAATCAAAACTAATATCAGACAAAGTTAAAAACATAAAATCAAATATCAGACTAATTAGTTAGTTTTAATAATTACTAATTATTTATTAATTATAACTATATTAATTAATTATGAATTGTAACTAAAATATATCACAATAATTGTAAAAATTAGTTACAATAATTATTTATAATAATTATAACATATAACAATTACATCTAATGCGTCATTTAATAACAAACTGCAAACTTTATTTTTACGTTTAACATGATTATTTAATTATCCGTCAGTTTGTAGAATTAAAACTGCAATAAAGGTTTCCTTTTTCTATTTTCTTTTGTATTTTCGTTGTCTTTTCTTTGTGCAAAGCGCAAATAAGTCTTTAATCTTGCAAAGGGTGACGTCAACTTGGGTTCGCCGGATTATAACCGAAATATAACTTGGTGCTCAAGAAATATGACACATTACTCACCGTTATTATAGTTCCGCAGGGTTGTAAATTGGTTTTACCACCTATTTCAAAGAGCTCAAAAAAAAACAAACATTTTACTCATGACGAAAATATCATTCACGCAGCGTCGAAGAACTGTCGAAACCATTTGCCGAAGAGATTAACTTTGCATTTATACTTGTAATATATTATAATATATATCTATAATGTATATGCAACGGTGTATTTTTATCTCTTATTATCTTACAAACAATGGATCAGTATCAACTGTCTGTCAAATTTAATAAACAGCTCTCGACTTTTTTGTCAGCTTCTCCCGCAAAGTACTCGATCACCTCGTAATTAACCACACAGTAGTTTGAAGACCAGTCACTTTTTCACCCAACCGTATTATACTTCCTCGTCCTTTCCGTCCAACTGCCATTTCCGAAAGAGTAACTCTTGGCAGTTGCGATATTTTTTGTCATCGAGGATGCGATACGATCGAATCTTTTTGCAACACGCGGTTTCTCGTAGCGAAACACTCCTGACATATCGTACGGATTCACGCATCAGGGGCTCGTATCATTTACCAATCTCGTGCATGGTAACGACGTCCGTTTCAGAATATCCAATACAAATGTAAAAAAAAGAGAAAAAAGACAAGAGAAAATGAAATTAATGACCTTTCAAATCTTTTTTTTTTTTTTCCTCTTTCCAGCGCATTATCTTATCTGTATGTAACATGTTGCGATCGACTTTTTAAAATATCTCTGTATTTTTTTTGGAGTGAATGACGCGACGCAATTCGTTAAGCTATATTTTTGGATAAATGGATTTGGAATGGTTTTTACAGATATCTGAAAAGAAAGAAAGAAAAAAGTCGTGCTTGGTTGATAACCCCGTGAAACTCGCAGGAGGTCAACGAGCGGCGGCACGCTTTTCTCGTCCGCAATGGCGGCGTCGTCGACTTGTGCGATCGAATTGTCTATATTTAGATTATCAATCGAACTAGATCCCGGAAAACGTGTGTAGATTACCAACAATTGTCGAAGGAATGCCGAGAAAACGAAAGTGGTAAATTTTTCATGACTCGAGTGTCCCGCGCGATTAAGTCAAGAGACGAAATCACTAGCGAGAGTTTAATAAATTTATAAAGGAAGTCTGGCGAAATAAAAATCAAAATCAATAAAAAAAATTAAATAACGACTTAATGATCCAGTGGCATCTATCTACGAGTTGTTGTAAAATGTTGAGAAATAAGTTTTTTATAGAAAAAATCTTTAAATAATCATGTTAAACTATAAATGTCGTTCCCAGACTTATTTTGAGCTGTTATTTCTCCTACACAGTTATTTAATTATTCAGTCTTTCATTAATAATCTAAAGAACTATAATTATATTTTTCGAATAAAGCGTATAAGAAAGTGTCTAGAAACAATTTGAACGAAAAAAATAATTCCGCTTCGTCATCTGAACATGCTAATGCAATCGATCAATTTTATCATAGTACCTTAAATATCTATTTCTTCATTTATATCGACCAATTGTAATAAAGTTTTATTTCCATACGTGCAGCCGATGATCTAATATCAGAGGATATTATATTTGACATATAGAGACCTATTTTTATTTTTGGCGAAAGAAATTCGTTATTAAATTTTAAATTTTTTACTTTTAAATTCGTCGACATTATTCGTTGCAAATCTTTTTTAGTACGCAAATAAATGTTTTATCACACAAAAATAGAATGGCATTACAAGAGTGCACGTATTTATAAACATTAATAGATTACATATATTAATACGAAAAATTGACTTTTACACGGCGTTCTTAAACCTATAACCTCTGACCCTATTCTCACCTATATACAATAATCGATGAAACTTAACGCGGCTTGAAATTGCAAGGGTTAAACTGTCTTTAAAAGAAATACCGCGCACATTCCATTAATTATAGCACGTTATCATCCGGTCAAGTAACTTAAAGAAAAATATGTACTGCATCGAGATTATGAAGAAAGCAATTAGAAACAGATAAAAACAATTCAAAGATTATAACGTTTACAATTTTAAAAAATAAAAATGATAAATTGCAGTTATTCTAGGACATCTCGTAATTCAATAAAAATATATGCGATAAAAAACATACATCTCTGGCAGAGATTCTCTTGTCAGATTAGCAGTAATTTAAATAACTAAATAATGCATTGGAATCCTTACTATATAGTTTTCTCTCTCTCTCTCTCTCTCTCTCTCTCTCTCTCTCTCTCTCTCTCTCTCTCTCTCTCTCTCTCTCTCTCTCTCTCTTCCGGGAATTTTTCCTTTTTCATTTCTTTAACAGGGCATCGATGAACCAGGTGCACAAACTAAATATAGCTCTCTTAACACATCGTTTTTCACTTAAGGCTAAAGAAAAAGAGCGCGCATGTTCTGTGTATACTAGCCTTGGCAAAAGCAGCGCGTCGAGATAAGTGTGCATGCAACACCATCGGCGATACCTGGTCGAGATAGTGTTTTATATCACCGACGTGTTTTCGATCGTTCTTGGAAAGAGGGTAGAGCGAAGAGACAAGGAATATCTATTAATGCATCTGTAGTACTAAACAGTTGGAACAATTATTCGCGATAGACAGTCACATACCCAAGTCGAGCCGAGTGGGAAGTGCATCGAACCGCAATGCAACTTGATGCAACGATGCGACGATGAGTCAGCGACCGAGTCGCGACGCGCCGTATATCTACGGAAGAAACGTGGCTTGAAACGTCGAGACGCGTAATAAAGTGATAAAAGAAATGTCGAAGTCTCTCTCTCTCTCTCTCTCTCTCTCTCTCTCTCTCTCTCTCTTTCTCATAAAATTAATAATAACCGCTCGTCGTCGCGTGATGGCACGCGGCAAATACGATGGATGAATCAACAGTTCATCCATAATTAATTAAGCTTTGCGATAGCTTTCCACATACTTCTGAAATTGAAAAAACCTATTATTTTATGGCATTAAGTACTATATTATAGTTTTTATAAGTTTGCAATAAAATCACACGCGACATATTATTCTAATAATAGTTAATGACGCAGTTAGTGACGTCGTCGTTATATTGTTTATTACGTGCTCACCCTTTGAGAAGCGCGCGGCGACAGATCGCTATGAATAATGCATCCATTAAATATCATCGAACACGCGAGAGGGTTCATAATCGACGAGACACCCTGCGAAGGGAGCAGTGGCGATTAAGACATGGATAGCAATAGTCCGCCGTTAGCGTCCACCAAGAAGAGGATTAGTCCACCGATCAGCTGGGGACTCGGCCTTGCCAACAAGGCAGTCAAAGTGATCTTACTGGGTCAACCGGGTGTCGGCAAGTCGGGTTAGTAATGATAAAAATTATTTCAGCAAAACATAAAACAGACAAAACGCATATTGTTAAATATTTTGCTTCTTCGAGTGAGTAAATAAAAGCCTGTAATGTAAGCAACGATTATTTCATTAAAGTTCGCGAAATTTATATTTATACAAATTACGTAATTCTCGTAAATAAAATATTCACAAACATAAAGCTAATATATATATATATATATATATATATATATATATATATATAAAACATATTTCTGATATCTCGTGCATTAATTACTTAGCTTTAGCCGTGCGGTTCGCCACGAAACGCTTCATAGGCGAGTACGATTGCACTACAGATAGAATCTATCGGGTCGATAATCATCTGGGAACTTCGTGGGAGATAGCAGATCCTCCGGGATCTCCGCCCACTTCTGCTGAACCAAAATTGCGATGGGCCGACGCGATAGTTCTCGTTTATTCAGTGACGGACCGCGTCAGCTTCGACGAAACTTCTCGTCTGAGGTATGCAATCCACCCACACCATTTATTCAAATAAACGGAAGAAAAAAATTAATACCGTGTATTATAAAATAATAGTACAGTTTATTACGAAACTGATTCCAAAGTACACATAAAGTATATGTCGCGTATACTTGCAGATTTTTGGTATCGCACGCGAGGAAAGGCAGAAAGGTGCCACCGGTTGTGCTGCTTGTGGGAAACAAGGTCGATCTCTCTTGCTCGCCGGGTGAGCGCGTGGTATCTGCTGCGGAAGGCCAGAAAAGGGCAAAAGAAATCGAGGCTCACGCTTTCCACGAGATTTCCGTAAGGGAATCAGTTGACCAGGTAACAATCCGCGATGTCCTCGATCATTTCGATTTAACGCGCGATTTCGATTTAAATTAAAAAAATAAAATAAGAAAGAGAGAAAGAAAGAAGAACCTTTCTTTCCTCTCTCAAGTCCCTCTGTTTAGTTGGAGTAATAATCAGCTTTTGATTATAGTATCATATATATCATTCAATTATTTAAAAATAATACTAATCTTTAAAAATTATTACTCTCCGAAGAGATTCGAAAAGCTAAAAATGAACAAAACGAAGTGATAAAGTGTAGTTAATCTATCGCTTAATCACAGCGAAGGTTATTATTCTAAATAATTATTTATTTCGCGATCACGTGTAAACGCCATGAGCGAGATAAATCAAATCTATATCACTTGTTCTTAAGGCATGCGATATGAACAGCATTATCGTGTGTTTATCTACGTATTGTAATAACGATCACGAAAGACATATTTCAACATAATAATCATATAGAGTCACATAAGATCATATAAAATCGAAGTAATTAAAACGAATTAAAATTTTAATTAAGAGATATCAATGTAAATCATTTCAATGATTTTGATTTTTCAAAATATTAATTAGAAATTAAGTGATGAAAAAAATCATTAAGAGTTAAATATTAAAACACTCGCAAACTCTCTTTGACTTTTTTCGTAAGAAAAATACCAATATATTGTTTCAGAATTTTCAATGATAAATTCACTCTAATATTGCTATGTCAATAATAATTTGATGTTACTATAATTAATATAATTAATTAATATACATATAAAAATGTTATTATTAATATGAAAATGTTGAAAGTATCTGCAAAATGATACGTATAAGACGAATTCAGCAGCGGAGACACGTATTCTTTGATTTTACTGGAAATTAAAATAATATTTTAGAAATGACATATATTTGTGAAATGAAAGATATAAAGCAATTGATTTTACACGTATTGCGATAGAGAAATAAAAAAACCCTCAGACGTGACACGAATGATAATACTGACGCCGTAAATGATGCCTGTAAAAAAAATATTTAAGATAATGTCTTTATATAATGGTGCGGTCATGACAATTCGCGATTATTTCCGTTCGACAGGTCACGGCCGTATTTATGAATATACTAAAATTGTTGACCGAACTGCCAGGACAACAGCCGACAACTTTCAGACTGAGGGCTTCCACAGATGGGACCATAAACACTCTTCGTCGAGAGAAAGAGTCACCCCCTCCATCGAGAAGAAGGTTTAGCATTTCTGCTCGTGGAAATTTATTATAATTATTAGACTTGATATTAAAAAATTTCAGTATTTTTTTTATTAAAACACAAAAGACATTGTATGAGAAAAATTGTATTTTAACTGTTTTAATAAAAGTATATTTATAAAAAAAAGTTGTTTGTATATAATGCAAAAACAAAGTTAAACACAGAATAATGCCACGATTTTTAGAATATATTACATAGGAAAAAATCATTATGCAGTTACGAAATTGATGATTTTATTATGTAATTATTATCTCGTGGCTTTTCTTAGTATTTAGGCTACCCGTGCCTTATCGCGAGCGCAAGAGCTTTTGGATTTTCGTCTTGTATCGCTGCTCTGCAACGTGACACCGCGTTGGAGGCAGCTTTGCCGACTGCGAGGAATAAATATGATAACGACAGGATAAGAATAATAACGAACTTGAAATCTTGTGTAATAAAAACTGTACCTCTGAGTCTGGCTGCACGTTGCACACCGATATTCAATTCCTTCAGACTAGCCGCGAGCTCTCGATGACTGTTCAGTCGAATCTCGTGTTCTCGAATCAAGTCGCCGTTGATGTTCTTCAATTGCATCAATCTCCTTCGCATATCGTCAATATTTTCGAGGATTCTAGCGTCCTCTAAACGAATCACGATACTCTTCAGAAGATTGGCGCCGCCCGCAGCTTCCGCCTGGAGTCTCGCATCGACTTCCTTTAAACCTAATTAGCAGAGTAGTTTATACAATATAATTTTTGTTAAAAAAATAATCGTTAATTGCTCTAACTCGAAAAGAAGTTTTTTTTAAAAGAATCTTATATTTTATTCTCTTTTTTCCTGCGTACCCTTGACACGTTCCAATGCGTCCAGCATTTTGCTTTCTTCCGCTGGAAACGTGGCTTCCGAGTTTAGCTCTCTAACGCCTAAATACATGGCGAGAGATTGAATAATATCGCCGGCGAATGTCGAATCATCCGTCTGGATCGTCACTTTTCCATTAGCGTTCGACTTGAAGCAGTGCATTTTGTTGTCCCGCATCCCACGAAGCCACACCTCGATGCATCCGGCATTTTGGCCACTTTCTGCGATCTCCAATTCCTCCCCTAGGATAAGACTCTGATTTAACCAAATGGCGATGCGCTGCGGTCTCTCTGAAACCTATATGTATAGATCACATGTTTATTTTAAGATTGTGTCAACTTTTAAACATTATTTTTTAATCAAAATTTTAAACATGACTTACATCTGTTATAACGCCATTCTTCAATAATTCTTCTGGAATATGTTGCGGTCTCGGGATGACCTCGTACATACAGAATTTTGGCAACTGCCGTGTTATCTCGAAAACCTATCGAATATTAAGAATAAATTAGAAAGCTAACTTGTATAAGATATGTTGCGTGATTACAGTATACCTGCAATAAGTCGGCACCAGGAGGACCAACGTACACTTTAACGTGAATGTCTACGGGATCATTCTTGGCAGGATAAAGAGCAATCTCCAATTCCCCTTGTGGTCGGTTAGGATGCGTTACCAGCGTCTCACCCTTAAAAACACCTTCGGCAAAGACTACAGCGCAATGTACCTAAATATTATTTTACACTTACGAAATTTCGCGATTTTGTAATTTACAAGATTTGTGTGAATGAAAGGTCAATCTAAATCGGAGAAATAAAAAAAGACTACAATGAATGGAAACTCAAATGTATAATTTTATAAAGAGAAATAATGTATTACCAAAAACCCGGGTCCAGCAGCAAGCGCAACGCGAGCTGCACCCCTTTGTGTCAACATACTGATGGCTAATCTTGATCCATAATACATATTAGAACCAGTCGCAGCCCTTTGTCGCAATTCCATTTGGAGCGCCTGCTTTTTAGCTAATAACTCACGTATTATCTCTCCAGGTTCTGGAGTTTGCATTGCAGTCCCAGTACTATACCCACGTACTACATAAAATATACAGCATATAAGACTAGAATAGTTTGTTTGATCATAGTAAAAGTAATAAACTATAATTACAAACCTTCACCATTAGTAGAAATGACCACTAAATCAGGCTTGCCCGTTCTTCGATAATCAGCATCCACTATACCCGCTACACTGGATGACAGCTGTATCTTAAACATGACTTCGCCAGTATTGTATGTTCTTGCATCTACTTTCCCGTTATTCCAACCAGTGATCAGCTCTAGTATACCGTCGCCGTTTATATCAAAAGTTGCTACAGATATTACTTTATGTTTTGACTGAAATAAATTTTTTAAACCTGATTATACATTATTATTTTAACGTGCAATTAGAAAGTCCATCTTAGACAAACTATATAATTTGACAGAAATCTATTTACAATTTTGATCACATATCTTAATATATATGTGTGTGTGTATATACATTTCATTTTGTGCAAAATGTATTTTTTGCATCATATAATATTATACATAAAATTATAAATAAAATTTTCCCTCAAACTTTATTGTAAATTATAGATTATTATTATACTGTAAAATGAACCATAAAAAGTAAGAATTTCACCTTCACTCGCCACAGTCTCTGTCCTGCTTCATAGACACCGATTGTTCCATTGTCAACGGCATAAGCAAACTGTCTGTTTGAAAGATCAGTAATAGCAACAATTGCTGCTGTTTCTTTAGTTTCCCAAAACGTGGTGTCTTCCTTCTGTGCTCTAATTTCAAAGTCCGTTGTACCAGTTAATAACTACAGAATGCAAAGTAATCAATTTATAAAAGCAAATTTATAAATTGACTACAAAATATATTATATATATATATATATATATATATATATATATATATATACATATATATATGTATAATTAATAAATAACATCTACCTCATTTTCGCCATCGCCATCGAAATCAAACACTGCCAGTGAAGTGACAATACCTCCCATCACTGTCCAAAATATTTCTGTACCATGTTCATCTAAAATTGTGACTGAGCAGTTGCCACCTACTATTGCAACCTGATTGGGTAGCCATCCAACTTTCGCAACAATTATACAATTCGCGCCGTCCGACATCTAAAACAATTAATATGACTATAAGTTATGAATTCTGCCAACTATAAGCTATAGTGAATACCTCTTTGTAAAAGGCATCGGCATTGTCTTCAACATGATAAGCAAGCACATGGGAAACAGTGCCGATCAAAAGAATATCTCTTTCATCTTCTCCGAGGCGACCAGTGCATAATGATTTGACCTAAATATAGAGGAAATAATGAATTATTTTAGATAAAAAATATGAAATAAAATTATATAGAATTTTCTTTCAAAATAATTTTAACTCTCTAACACATTACCGAACCTCGGTACCAATTTGGAGCTCTGCAAGTTCTCCGCTCCATGATAACCTTTTGTTGGATTGTTTGTGATCGGAGTAATCGACCTGCGGTTGCCTATGAGGACTGTGCACCAAAATGTTTCCACCAGGTGTAGCAGCCGCAAGACACGCGTGCGATCCATCGAATTTTCCACTTACAACAAGACCTGCCTTAATATGTTTCTGGATATTTAAAGAAAACTCTGCCATCTCTTCTACACATTAGATTATCACAATACACTTCACTAATGTTGTGCTTTACCATTGGCATGGTGATCAAATATTGATTTTCTACATAGCTATATCTATAAATGTCACAATTATATTGTGCAGTACATTACATCAGAATATTATTTTATTGTATTCAGAATAATAACATAAGCAATATAATCATTACATAATTTAATAATTATATTTATTTTAGCAGAAAAATGTAATATTATACATATGTAATAATACTTACAATTAAAGGATTATTATTAATGTATCAATTTTTATTACTATTACTATATTTATATATGAAATTATATACTATATAAATTTGGACAAATTTTGTAAGATCATCCTCCGGGGTATAATGCACACACAGGTACAAATTATTTTTATTAACAGCTCATTGTCTTTGTGCACTTCCTCCTGCAGCAGCTTCTGGATTTGTTGCAGATGACAGCAGCAGAAAGATCAATGCAGGGACAATATACATCCACTTGAACAAAAATAAACGAGATCCTCATTATATATTACAAAATTAAACATTTAATAGAAATATTAAACATTTAATAGAAATATTAAACATTTAATAGAAATATGCTTACATATTTCGCAAGGAATGAACGATTATCTTTGGTTTCTCCTCTCTCCCTTGCTTCTCGTTCTCGTTCGAGCTTTTGAATATACATAGCAGTATCTGGAATAGGACCGCCGTCTGGATATCTGACCACAACATTAGTGGTCCACATATTTGTGAAGGGATCGTCTAATGTACAGGGGCCTAAGGATGAAATGCTTACAGCTACTGGCTCTGCTGCGCTGTCCAACCATACCGTTATCATATCTTCTAGATCGGAACCAAGCAGATAGCACTGTAAATTAAACACGTTCATTATACAATCAATATATTCAAATTCAATAAAATATAGTCTACCAAATAGTAAGTACTCTGTCCATGCTTTAAAATATTCTTTACTCAAGATGCGCTTGAATGTTCCCGAGTGTGAGCATCCTTATTAAGGATGCCTAACATTCCTTTCGAAAAATATATTTATCGAGTGTTATTACCGCTGGCACCGAGGTGAGAAACGTGATCTCGCTACCGGATGAGGTACGTGCCAGTGCCTTCAGTCTGTATTTGCCATCATGCTCGGCAAGATTTCTCAGCGCGCTTATCTGGACCGGCAACAGGCCGTTCTGTCCGACAACGGACGCGCCACTACGGACGCTGGACACGGTGATGTTTCCTCGTTCCGTGAACACAGGCACCGGATCGTCATTGAACGCGTGCCATAACCGCAATTGCAACCAGCCGTCATAATCGAGCTCGCTCTAAAATACGTCGAAATTTTCATTAACGTTTACTTAACTGTCAAAATTTTGTAGGAACACCAGAATTAGGTTACTAACCCCACGAACGAGATCCAAAGATACGCAGAATAATACACTGACGATAACGTAGGATAAATACATTTTTCCAATGATGCACTGATCGTAATAGATGGAGATATATTGGGAATAATTATAAAGTCACTGACGAAAGGCCACGTTTCATTGTATGACTCTGATTTCTAAAATCGTAGAGTTTGCTCTTACAATCATGTTAAATGTGCCAGACACATAGACATGACATAAAGGAGCTGTTAAGGTTATAACAGCTGTTCCGTTCCGTTTTAACCATAGACGTGGCAAGTTTAAAAGACTGCGCACATCGATCAAAGCGATGCCACAGTATAATTTCTTTCTCAAGCATATAAAAATAGACATTCTATTTAAAATATGTGGAAAATAATTTTAAAAAATAAATAAGTGTTTTTAGATATGTATAAAATATTTTAAAAGATATATATATATATATATATTAAGTTAATAAATGAGCCTTATCATAAATTTAAAAGATATAAAATATAAATAAAATATAATTAATATATAAATATATATAAATTAATATTAATAATATATAAATATAATTAATAATAATATATAAATTAATATTTCTTTCGTATTAAAAATTTTTTAAATTTAATTTTCAACAATAAGAAAAATGATATACATGACAATTATGAGATTTTTTTTTTTTTAACGATAAACATATAGTGTATAACAAATATTTTATTTTCAGGATAAAGTAAACAAACGTAATATACATATTTGATTTATGTATAATAACTTCTAATGTTTTTATTTCATTTAGAACGCGATATTCAGTTATAATAATTTGTGTAGAGCCTATAAATACAATATATTTTATAAAGAGCCACTAGATTATTATTAATTGCATGATAAATTGATACGAGTAGGTAGGATAAAATTGCATTACTTGTGCTTCTCCAAAATCACAATACAAATAACAAATATGCATATAGACATATGTGTATATATGCTTTTCGCGTGTTTACTCATCACATTAGAGCACTTTTTTTCATGCGTTATAACACGATTATAATGGTGTTTCGCAAAATTTATCTAAATTCCTAGGTTTGGCAGATTTTTCAAACACATTATTTGATTAATCTTTCTCCGTCAATTCTTTGTCAAAAATAAAGACGCCGAGGCCCTCTCCGACTCTCTCCAAATTCGTCACATGATCAGAAATCTCTTTTATCGCGTCCACTTGTTCTTGCAAGAATTCAGTCTCCAGAAAATCCATAAAATTCGCGTCGTTGTGCGTCGAAGCAATCCCGTGTAATTCGAGCAGTTTCTGTAAAAATAAAACAAAGTCAATCGCGAATAAAAACTTGTATTTTTCTATATTACATTATGTAAAATTATAAAAACAAATACATATTTATATAATATTGAAATAAAAAAGAAAAAAAAAATTGGTTGGAGGAGCTGGGATTTGAACCCAGGACTTTCCGCATGCGAAGCGGACACTCTACCACTGAGTTACACCCCCGATTGTTACAACGTAGCTTAAAAACGTGGTATTTCAATAGATATGCACGTATCCAGCAAACAACTTGTGATAATTAAATTAACGAACGGCGCGAGAAATCTTGAAAGTTAATTAACAAGACGTACAAAACTTGGTTTTTCCTATTAGCTATCGACTCATTTAAGACACTTATCAGTATGATAATATATCGGCTCATCAGTATTAACTTTCTAACAATAATATTAATAAAATATATATATTAGATTTATAATATCTAGAATCTGTATAATAAATATTAATTATTAGCATAAACTTTACCTTTACAGATTATTTATATTAAAAATATATTTTTATTAACATTATTTAGTAAATATTGAAAAAATTTATAAAATTAAAATTAGAAATTCAACACCGTCAAGAATATAAATTTAGATATTGCTTTTTTTAACACTATTATCATTATCGATTACGCGCAATGACACCGCGCACATATACCTGGTTCACTTTCTTCTCCAGCTGCAGTGCCTCCGTCATAGCGTCTTTCGCGCTGTTCCAGTCTCTTCTAGTCGGCGCCTGAATATCCATCAGCACGATATCACCGCCTCGCTTATTCTGATAAGTCAGAAATTTCATGGCATGCTCACGTTCCTCGTCCGAAGCTTTCTTGAAATAGTTGTAGAGACCTCGCAAGGCCACGTCACTTCTGTCAAAGTAATATGCCTGTAACGAAAAGCATGCATAAGAGATGTCATCGAGAGGCGAAGAATTTCGAGGGAAAAGTAATGTCACAGATTTTTTAATGTATCTTTCTCTAAATCATTTGTATATATATATATATATATATATAAATGCGTTTTTATTCAATTTTGACGATGGAAATTTTATTCTGACGGGTCGTGGCATGACAGATTAAAGGGGTAGTGCCGAGAGACACGTGACGTGTATGTATGTACGCGGTTCAATCGGGGTGTATCGAACATAACCGACGAGGATGCTTCGATCAGCGAAATGTCGAAAGCGAAGAGGGTTAAAATCCGACCGGTGCACCAACTGACCATAGACAGATAGACATAACTGGCGTACAGCTCCAGGTTGATCTGCTTGTTGATCCCGTCTTCGCACTCCTCGTGGAAGTTTTGCCGCACCAAACTCATGATTACAAACGTACGACGGCGTATCCGCGCGCGTTCGACTATGTGTCAGAAAATACTGCGTTTTCGCGGCGAACTGTCAACTGTCAACTGGCCGCGATTCGATCAGCGATCGTTTATTCGTTACAAGGGATGACGCGTTAGTCACGAGCACGGTGTCGCGAGTCTCTAGGTGTACGGGCTTTCAAAATATTCCGCAATCGACGACGGAATAGTCGGAATGAGAAACTGCACGCAGGCGCGGCTTCCCGGTGGTATATCAGCAAGGAAAAAGCTTTCTCTCTCTCTCTCTCTTTCTGGCCTGGCCAATAAGTTGGACATTCGAGCAGAAACGGACAACTCTCGCAGAAAGGGGCACCAACAAGGTGCACCGACTAGGTGCAAAAGACAAGAATAACATATTTACATAATGCGTAAGAAAATTACGTTTCAGGTAACATGCGCATTGTTTAACAGAAACATAGACTAGAAAACGGGACTTATCACAGAGTTATTATTATTTATGACTACTGTATGTAATAATCTTTAATAGTTCTGATATCCGACAAAAAAGTTCATCGATTCGATCATTTGAATTACTTATTTAAATATATAGAATTTATAATTAATTATAAATACAATGAATAAAAGGAATGTTGGAAATTCATTGTAAAAAAATGTTCTAATCTATTTATCAGTCACACTTTTTTCTCTACGAACTGTGTCAACATATTTTCTGACTTTAATGATAATAAAATTTAAGAATAACGTCAATTGTACTTTAAGTTTCTTTTAAATTTATATGTTTAAATATATATATAATAACAAGCTTTTATCTTTATATATATATTTATTTCTTCTTTTTCCATCTGTTTTTCTCAATCTAACTTATTGTTCACTTTAAATTATTTTATTTTATTTTTATTTAAATAAAGAAAAAGATAAAAGCGCATATATATTTATCTCTCTCTTCGAGATAATTGCATTTAGTTTCTATGCAAACTGTATGAATAATATATACTTATAGATAGTTTGAAAATGACATCTTGCAAATTAAAAAAAAACTGGAAATATAAAAATAGACATTTATACTTAAGATAACATTATATACGAGTTCCTCAGCTTTTTTTTCTAAATTTAAAATCTACTGTATGTTCGAACAGATATATATATATATATGTATTCCTTCGTGTAATAATTGCAGTACACACACGCAAATTTATTCTGTATTTCTCAGAAATATTTTGATTAAGTCAATTAGAGGGAACAAGTTTCTTTTTAATAATTTATAGTTTATATTAATTTCTATACATTTCGTAATACAAAATGCATCTAAAAAGTAGAAATTCAACGATAGGCAATTATAGTCAGCTGGCACTGGCGACTCAGTTGACCGCTCTCGTTGACAGTCACTGATACCGCGTCATATCGTGAGTCATTCTTATTCGAAGCAAATACAGACATAATACAACGTAATTTGCATATATTTACTACAAATCTCACACTGTGTGCAAAACACTTATAATTCTCGTTGTCGCGTTTTTCGCGATGAAAACACAAAATGGGTAAAATTGAGAGAGATTCTTCGTTTGGGGTTATATCGCGAAAAATGATCCTGAGCAGCGTATCTTACAAAATTATTACGATATTCGCGGTGATACTCGAAATTTCGGCTAGCAGGCATTGGTATATAACCGAAAATGGAAAAATTCAGCCACAGGTATTTCATTTTTTGTGTACAATTTACAGATACTGTTCTAAAGGAACCGCATACAAAGCATACATTATTTTTTAATGATGTGGCATATATGTTTCAGCATGATAGTGTTTTTGATATGCGTCGACCCTACGATCTTCTGGCATTCCTAGAGCAGGAAAAACGCAGAGAAACAGCCAATGCTATATATAAGAAAATTTCAAGGAAAGAAGTGTCCATTGATAATCAGTTTGTTAGTCTAGGTATTGCTGATACAGAAAATTCCAATTCAGATTGTTTCTTATGGGACAAGTCATTAGCTGATGTTAATGTACATGCTAGTATAATGATCGATTACAGACTCAGAGATGGGATAGAGTAAGTGATCATTAATATATAAATATATATAATTATTCTTTAAATTTATTTAAGTATGACAAAATATATACGCAATGTTATATTTAAATAAAAATTTAAAGAATTATTAATACACAATTTAATGTCAAAGATTAAAATGAAACTCTTTATTGCAGCCAAAATGATTATATGTTATATAATGTAGCGGCTAACAGTAAACAAACAGTTCCAGACTGTCAAAACACATTTCCATTAGATTTTAGTATCTATACATTTGAACATCTTAAAGTATGTAGTTATACATTATTCTTTACACAAGATTTGGATTATATGTTTAAATTATTGTATATTATTTTTTTAGGCAATGCAGAATCGAAAGAATCTTTCCCAATACAAAGAACTTAACTTGATCAAGTATCTGCCGCCAAGTACTGATCTCAATGAATTTGGTCATCAGCTCGCCTACAGCTTATCTCGCAATAGGACCTCCTGGGTATACTTGAATCTAGCGTCGATTTATTGGCGGATTAAGGGAAACGCTTACAATGCTTTAGAGTGCAGTCGTAGAGCGATTGTATGCGCTCCAAGGTAATATAATAAGAAACTCGCTCTTAGGGGATACTAGAGAAGTGTCGCCAGAAGAGACCGACTACTATTACAAACTGATCTCGTAACGAAAGCATTGTACGTGCTTAAGGCAATATCGCGATATTCCTCTTCTGACTACTGCCGGCATTTTACACGCTGCGAAATATTCTGGTGAAGCCGCGATTATTTTACACGCGGCGATAGATCATAATCCGGTAGAGAGCTACCATCATCTAGCGTTGGGCCATGTTTATACGTCTCTCGGTGATTTCGAACGATCCGCAGCGTGCTATGATAATTGTTTGAAATTAGCACCTGAAACGATAGAGGCCGAACAGATGAAATATGCTATATTATGCCATCGTTTGTTGGAAACGACTTTACTATTATTCGATCAGTAAGTTAATATTTTTGTTTCTAGAAGAAAAATGTATATGATATTTATTATACAATTACTATAATTAATCATATACATATATTACAGTCGCTTACGAAATGTACTATCAGAGATACACGCATATCATGATTGGAAGGAGGAGTGGTTCAAACTTTACGAGCATATGCTATGGGAACAAAATATTAAATCAACAACGAGGAAAATTAAACTCGCTTTTGCGCGAGAGCAGAATTTACATGTTCTTGCGATAAATCCAGTCGAAAAGTCAATTCATCGTATTGATAATACTATTATACTGTCATACGTGGATGTGGAAGATAGAAAAAAAATAGCCGAGAATATGCTGCAAAATGTTCATGGTAGTCTAAATTTGTTAAAAAATGTGCAAAATCAAGTAAAAGAACGCAGTAATTATATCGCGAAAGGTATTCTTGGAACAAATATAAATTATAGGAATTTTGCATACTATCGTGTTATATTAAAATTCATTTAATATTCCTACAGACATGATGACAGAAGTAAATGTGGAATATGATCGTATGTTTGCATCACCGACAAAATATCCAAAGTATCATAATGTAGAAATCAATAAAGGAAACGAAGATTTTGAAGCTGATTATTGGCCAAAGATTTCTGATTGCGATAGTTCCATGTTAATGTTTGGAGATGGAAAACAATACTTGCCTATCTATTTGTCACCTGAAAACAAAGGTTATGCGTAAGTGTACTTCTAAATGTACTTATATATATTTTATCACATTCGATACATTAATAGTACATATATATTTTCTTATATATTATTAGGACACATTTGTTCGTGAATGAATTTATTGATATAAAACCATGGAAGAAGCATCCATTACCATGGCATCCACCAATATGCCAAACGCCTAAATCATTTAATAAAAAATATATTACACGTACACTGCTAGATGCGACCGTACAACAACATTCGTCGGACGCTTCTCTAAAACCATTTTTACATAATTTAGTTCAAACTGCAGACTTTGCGGAAATTGGTCAAAGGATTTTGACAGCAACTGAGGCGGTACAATTTACTTTTTATCATTACACATAGCATAAATTATTATATTTCTTTATACTTATAAAATTTAATCTATCTCAAATTAGAAAGTAGCAGCTTCATGGGTATTGTCAACACTTGCATCTCTATATTGGAGAATAGTAGGGAAACCTCGTTTAGCCTTGGATTGCCTTCAGTTAGCATTGGACGATGTTCCTAAAGAATTCAGGGATGTACCTTTTGTTAGTATAGCTTCGATATATCACAAAGTGGGCTTAATTGAGGATGCTATAAGAATTACAAATGAAGCCTTAGAAATTAATACTGTAGAGGTATGCATAAAGAATGTGATTCAATTTTTTATATAAAAAGAGTTTTTATACGAATAATATTTCAACAATATTGAAAAAAAAACTTTTGTTTTTATATATTTTTACTAGATAAAGAAAACTTACTTAAAAATAATTTATATATATTTCAGCCAATGACTAATTTTTTACTTGGTGTATTATGGAATATAAAAGGAAATCATACAGGAGCTATACACTACTTGAAACAAGCATTAAGAATGGATTCAAACTTGTATGATGGTAGGGCCTTAATGTTATTGAAAACATTGACCTGTCGTGAAAAATTTAATGTTGCTACGGGTAATCATGCAGGTATATCTATATATATATATAATTATTATTGTTTCATTACTACTATATAATTGTACTATTATTAAATTTGACACATATTTTCAAATATGATATAATCTTTGTCACATTTCTATTTTATATTATTTTACATCGAGTTTCTGTTGACTTACCTTGTCTTGCTTATCTTTATCGTTTCTAAAATATATTATAAACTATCTTTTCTTATTAAATACATACAAATACTAAAATTTAAGCTAACAAAAAAATTAAAGAGCGAGAATTAAAACATATACAAGTTTATTTGCAAATAATTGCTTAAACACACTTTTTATGAAAAATTCACAATTAAAACTTGAATTTCTTTTTCTTATTTATTGTTACATGCATTTATGATTTTTTATAAAATGTATTTTGTTGATTTATGTATTATATCATTTCAGTTGATTAATTTTGTTCAATGGTACTGTATTTTAAAAATGCAGGTTATTATGATAAATAACATGAAATATTATCATAATCACAGGCTGTGACAAAGGAATTAATTTACCCAAACATTCTACGAACCTGCCTTCTGTATTACTTATTGTTAGTAAATACAATCTGCAAGCAAGTGATACACTTTTGTACAAACGACAAGCCAAGAATTGTAAACATATTAAATATGCTTCAACAAAGACTGAAGAAATAGGTGCGTATTTTCGCACGTGTATCTTAAAAATAGACGCTGTGCTTTTTACACTATTTAGTATTTTCTGTTTGACACAAATTTAAATTTAGATTTGTCTTTGCTTAAATTAAATAATATGTTTTGGCTTAAAATTATGCAGTTTTATGTTGTAATAACTTGTTGTCTTGTTATTTGCTGCTTTTTTCCTTGTATAATAATATACGTAATAAAAATTATATACTTATTTATATATGTCTTCTTTATTATTTTACTGCTCAACATTATGTAATGTTTGATTTTAATTATTGTACTTGATATATTGTAAATTTTATTTTAATATTAAAACTTTTTAATGCAATAAATATTTTTTGTTCCTTTAATAGAGATGATGTAAATTTTTGCTTATTATATATTTTAGTCGATAGCTAAAAACTGCTACTGTAAAAACGTATTGCTGGCATAAAATTTAAGTTAGTAGATGTGTCGTATAAGAAAGAAAATATGGACAAAGGTCATATCTTTATTATTGTTTCTCAATAATGCAACTAAATTATATGAACCAAATTCCAAATGATGTAATCAAATGGTGCCATCAGTAGATAATGTCTGAAACAAAAAAATATATATATATATATATACATATAAAAATAATATTTTGTATTACACGCACATGCGTATATGATTAATAAATTTTTTACGTGAATTTACTAATCCATATAAATAATCTGAGAAATAGTTTAAATAAATAATTTTTATATCGAAGAACATACTACACTATACTGATTGGATGTTTGGTAAAACGTCTGCCGATAAAAAAAAATCGTATTATCCAAATAAGGGTGAATGTGATGAGCTCAAGTATGAAAGGACTGGGCTGCTTCTCTATTTATATTTCATGAGTTTATACAACGAAATATGACGTACGTATTTGGAAAATTATGAAAAAAATTTATACATAGATATAAAAACTTCTATATATAGGTATAGCGTATATTTCATAATGAATTCGTACAATATAGGGTGAAAAAATAGCGGCAGTATTTTATATAACGCGGTAAATAAATTAAAAATTTTTAATACCTATTTAATTTTCTATACTAAATTCTACTTCAATTGTACTTCGATTATATTTTGAATTAATAAATAAATAATGAAAAAAATCTGTTGAATCTTTTTTTATTCTGCATTAAGATAAAATAAATATATTTCATTATTATAATGTTTAAAAAAATTTATTTTAAACAATGTATTTTCGAATTTTGTATAACCCATTAATATTGTAAACGAGCGAGGTCTATTGTATTTCGCGTACAGATTATTTCTAAATTAACATTTCGATTTCAGCGTTGAAGATGAGATTGAATCATTGGACAAAGATACCTCGACTTTACAACCGACATATGACAAGGGCAATTCTGAAATAAGTCGTGTAACCGAAATGATACACTTTTCACAATCGCCACAAGACAAAACTGAACTTGATATGGCCTAATAATGGCTAACAATGATAACTGGAACGCAGAGTGACACTTTATAAGGACTCGGGACCAAAATTGCGTTTGCACTGCAAAAGGTATTCATCGAATATTATAATTACATTATTGTTTTTCGAGTATAATATAAATTGTCTTGAATTAGCATTGTGTTTCTTGGATCTTGGCGATAGTCACAAAGCACTGGATTGTACGTAGCAAAGCCTAGAAAACATATTTCTCGTAAATCTGGCGTCTTTTCTCAATTCGTCTTTTTTCAAAATTATTTCTATGAGGCCCTCGAAGTCACTCAGATAGCACTTTCAATTAGCCCGGACTTTATAATAAATCATTATGTTCTAGCTAATTTTGCCGCTTTGGTAAATTCAATATTTCACTGGATGTAAATTATATAATAATAACTAGATGTAAATGAGATATAAATTATATAATATAATAATAAGAGATTAATTGATATACTTATTCTTACAGGGCGATTTTGAGACTACTGCAAATTTTTATAAATCCTCTCTTGAGCTCGATCCGAATTTCGAAGCAGCTATTACAAGGTTGCAAGTGATATTATGCTTCTTGTTATTTGACGACAAAAGATCCGCAATGGACGAAATACTGCGAGATATTTTGTGAAGCCTCCTGCAAAAAATCATTAATGCAAAGAAATTATACAAATTGTTAAAAGTGCCTTTTTACATTGTCAGTATGGAATAAAAATAATTATGATAAACTATATTTTGTGTATTTTAACTTTCTAATTTAAAGCTAAGATACAATATCGTTTCTAAATAACAGACACGTTAAATTGATATTAGCAAATTTAGAGTTGAATAATATAAATTTTCAATAAATTATTAAAGTTTTAGTGTTATGTATATACTTCAGTGTAGAACAGAAAAATATGAGCACACTTTTTAGATATATTAATTATTTGTTTATAAATGTTATATTTATTCTTATAATTACTACAATTTCTTTTATCTTGTTTGTCAAAATGAGATTGATATATTATTTAAAAAATGTGAGGAAATAAAATAAAATAAAAATAATTTTTACAATAATTTTGATATTCTCGTTTTCTGAATTTATTATACCAGAACTGTCTGACTACGTGAACGAGTAAAGACAGGAGATGAATAATAGTAAACAACTATTCATTTGCGAGTTTAGACAGTTTTGACTTACAATTAGTCACCAACAATCGGTCATGTCAGTAGTTCAACCTATTCCCTGGGCAAAATCCACTTACTAAACGAATATATAGTTGCGAATCTTTCACAGTATGTACCTCGTTGATGGTGTATGCAGAATCTCTACGTTGATAATCATAGTTATACAGATAAGTTATCGGCGGAATGTGACGAAAGAGTCGAATCATCAGATCTGTAACAGGAATAATCAATGATGAAATATATGTTCCAATTAATATACATCTTCTTATCCTTTTTTTTATTAATAATATAATTATTTTTAATAATTAAATTTAATAATATAATTTTTATTAATAATTTAATTAATTGACGAAAAAATATATTATATTAAAATAACAAAAGTCCTACTTTTCAGTTTGAAAAAAAAAAGTTTTTTTCTAAAAAAATCTCTCTGTCAACTGAAGATTATTTTCGGATCTTCCTTTGCTTATTGCTAATTTAAAATTTCACTAGAAAAAAACCAGTGTGCAACAACACCATATATAATACGTATCTTATTTTAATGGCGCTACTTACTTAATATTATACTTTTTATACGCTATATTTCATTTGTATTGTATATTACACTCATTTGCCTAATAATGCTAAAGAGAAACAAATAATGTATTTTCAACAATAACGCGAATAATTATAATATCTCAATACACACTTAACATTTACTCGTTGCGAGACAATACTTTCATTTCGGGGTTTCCTTCCCGTGACGATTTTCAGCGTCGAAGAGTGATGTGCCATGGAAGCCCCATAATAGTCGCTGTCACACGCACAAGAGTGTTATCTCTAATCTTGTGCAGTGGCCAGCAGCTGCACTGGGGTCCAACGTTACCCCGCATTGCATCTTACAATTATTTTGGTCACTTGCGTTCAATCAGACCCAGGTAGATCTGAGTGCTTCATATAAATTGTTTCACGCATTAATTTTGATATTCCTTATAAAGGAACACGAAAACAAAGCAGTTTAGCTCGCAGTTATCGATATCATGTAAGTCCATCGAGAAAATTTATATTTTTCAATTTAAACTATATTTGTTAAATAAACGATAAAGCAGACAAGATTTATATTGAAAATATATTATGATTTCCCTTATTTAAAGTTTACTTTGCTGAATTATTTACTTATTTGAAAACATCTTTTTCAACAGCTTTCAAAAGATAGTAAAATGTCCATGTTTCTTTCATGGACTAAACGATTTCAACATCTCAAAATTTTTCAAGTAATCTTTGTTCCTACGAGCTATTTCTACGTATAATAATTTAAAAATATAAATAATTTGTTACTGATTAGTACAAGTCACAAAGTATTGTATATTTTACATATACACATACGTATATTATACATATTGTATATTACACATATGTATAAATGAGAAAATAAAATATGTATGAAAAGATGTTGTCTGCATTTGACAAAATTCGATAAATAGATCTAGGCAATCATTAATTTGCCTCTATTTTAACGGACTATTTATTTTAACATTATAGCCGTTCAACATTTGGTTAAATACTTTATTGACGTGCATAATGCGATGCTCCATCATAACTAGATATTTCTTGGCATTTAACATTAAGACCTTTTAGCCTTATTTAATATTAGTTTAATACATGTTTGTCATCGTTTCCGTCATCGTGCGTAATGGTTAGAAAGATTGAATAGTAGTTTATTAAAGGATGTATTAACGTCACGAATGAATAAATAAAACATTGAAAGTTCAACTACTTTTTCTGTACCTGTCCAGACGCTTTTTTCTTCCGCATTCATTCAGACACACACACACACACACACACACACACACACACACACACACACACACACACACACACACACACACACACACACACACACACACACACAATATTTCACTAACTAAAAAATAGTCTTCTAAACTTATTTTTTCATTATTCTTCTCTCGCTATAATTTCTTGAAACATCACATTAATATATAAAAAATCGTTGCATATAAAATATTACAAATGCAATTTTGTCTTCTCGATCGAGCACTCTTTCTTCAATTTTATTTTTGAAAATAATTTATAGAAACAGTACTTTGGACCAGATTTAAAAATAAGTAACACAGAATCGAGAATGTCAATGGAAAACGCGTTTCCGCATTAAAGTAAGCTGTGGGGACTGGACATCTGGCGATTCTATAGGCCGGTAGGACAGTTCAGCTCAAATACAAAATTCATTGCGTTCGATCTTCCTAACTGTGCACGCTTACGACAGACCTACTGCCGTTTGTCGAGTGTTACACTAAAAAGCATTCCCTGTCGACTTAATACCACCCCATCAGAAAAATCGAACTGTTCATAAAGCAACTGTTCGATGTCGGTCAAAATTATCGACGCTATAGCGCTAAAAATAATTTCCAACCTTTAATATCGAATAGCAATGTCGACCTCGTTAAAGAACCAAGATATGATTTGCGAGGATTGTCAGCGAATTTAGAAAATTACATATTCACTATGCGAAAGTGAAAATTACTCACGTGTCCTGCCGAATGTGTCCTGTCATACGTCAGAGTTCCTAGGCCAAAGTAATTTTCTAGTATTTCAGTAGTCATCCCCTGCCCTTTGTTGCAATCAAAGATAAAAAAAAATCGAATCTTCATGTAGAATTTAGAATAGATTGTAGAATCGGTGGATCAGATTCGTAGAATTATATAAATTCCTAGACACCAGCTGATGACGCTTTCTTCTACTCGTCATTGCTTTATTCACTCTATGTTACATCGTCCTCGCCACGATAAGTGTCAAGATACTTGATACTTTTGAAGATAATAATTTCTCGCGACACTCTATCAAGATATTCTTCGAGTCGCGAAATAGACGAAAGGGCAGAAAAAAACGTGGAACTTTTCTAATCGCACTATCAAAGAAATTTCCTCGGGTAGTAATTGGTGATGATACTATTCCACGAACGCAAAGTTCACGGAAGTCGTCGATCGGAAAAAGTTCACATTTCATCCGAGCCACCAGTCGAGCACAACTGCCGATACCTTGCTAGTTCACCCTTAGTTATATAGCATGACACCACGTGGTCATCTAATCCATCGACCAATGGTGGGATAGCTTTAGATAGGCGGAACCAATAGACGTTCCGCTTTAAGGCTGCAAGACACGTGTTTCTTGGGAAATAAGGACATAAGAATTACGAGCGAAATCGTATTTGCGTTGACCGAAGTTGACCGATCGAATGGCAGCCCGTGTTCTGTCCGTGCACGTCAGATCCTCGTCTCTGCCCTCAATCTTCACTAGTCGCGTCTATCATTTCAACTTCTGAAGAATTTAAAGTGAGAATCGTCGTCTTTGTCTTGTCATCGAATGTGCAGAAACTATATACCGTCGCGCTGAGACAATGAAAATCGTTGCCATATTTTTTTTTGCACACATATAATTACAATTTCTTATCTTTTCTATTTAGATTTTTACATTATTTATTTTTTTTTTTTTTATGAAAATATTTTTTGTTTGCTGTTCGAGTAGAGACATGTTTGAGCATCATATAATTTGAGGAGTACCAACTTGAGACAGAATTTTTTTCACGGAAGACGAATCCAGATATATACATGGAAGCATCAGTGTTTCTGCAAAACGTTTAAAAAATTCTTCTACGGACTTCTGTAAGAATTAGGCTCTCTGACCTAACCACTGCAGTTTCTCACACTCGTCGGTGGTTGGTGGCGTCGGTTAGTAGTCGTAGTGGTTAATTATATTGTGAAGAGGTGAATCCCTAAAACGTACCCCACATACATACCGACGTGAAGCAAGTACTCCGTTCGGTAAATAGTGGGATCCGGCATTAAGGGACTAAATATTAGATCGACCTAATTTCTGCATCTTTTAACGCGATTGTTGTGACAGTTCTTGTCGCGGAGAATTAACGTAAGCGATTTTGTGTACGGTATTTCTTGGGGCACAAATTACTACTTTTGTCTATTGTAAAGTCTCACTGCGTGCTTTACACATTATTCATGCTCGTACAATTAAAAATTAGTACAACGTATGCATACTTCTAATACATGCATTTTGTAGAAATAGTGTAGACAATATGTGCAGACAATAAATAATAATTACTTAATTATTATTAATCAGAAACTATTCACTATTTTCCTAGGATCCGTTGTTGAATCATTAATGCACCTTAGAAATTCGTACATCATCAATTTTAATCAAATTTAATGAATTTCCTACATATTTCTACATATTTTAATCATGCATTCGATACTAAGGAAGAAATTGAAAGCATCGCAATTATAGTGAGAAAATGAGATGTACGAATTTATCTTTTTTCATCTGCCTTTAAGCACGTTGCATTTTAAATTATTCTCTGTGCTATATAGTTGTGTTGCAATTTTGCTGACACTGCGGAAAAAATATAAATTGATCACATATTTTTATTAAATTAACGATTTAAATAGAACACTCAAATTTGGCTATAAATCGATATATATATATATATATATATATATATATACATATATATATTATATAATTATATAGAAAAAAATATAAAAAACATAAAAATTAGGTAAATATTGATAAAGGTTACAATAAATTTTGTTGCTTCTCGCATAGAGTACAGTAAGATTAAAGCTATATGCTATAATGTATGCACGAATCTTACAATCAGTGAGGCAAATCGGTGATGCTTAATAGAGAATGAAAATTTTCGTAAATTTGCACGGAGACGTTGAACCATAGCCAGAGACGTACGCAAGGAACATCGATGCAAGGTAGGGACAGCAAGGGATTCGACCGCTCTGACATATTCGGCATGCAACAGTGTCTTGCGTAATTTTCATGTCTAAACGTTAATAAGAGTATTTACAACATTTTTCGTGTCTTGTGACGAAATAGAACAAAACAAAAATTGAATAGAATTAAATATTTTTTCTTTGTCAATTTCTTTTTAAAAAATTATTAAAAAAAATTTTTTTTCATCCGTTTCTCTCTATAAGATCATTAGAAGATCGATAGATTAACCACAAAAATCACATCAACTATTGACATTTAAGTTGAGCATTTACAAAAAAATTCTTAATTAAATTAGATTAAATTTGATTAAAATAATATAAAAACTGTCCGCCACATCATAATCTTCGTCTTCTGCAGAATATAAGCCAGATATAATTTGCGATAATTTCTGACTTTCTCCCGTCGTGACGCAGAAATCGTGACGCAGATTCGTCATGATTTCTCTTAAATTTAAATGCTCGATTTTTCAGAAGGATAAAAGACGCACTCGCGGGGGAAATTTTGTGGACGGATGAATAACCGAGACGGAATGAGAATGACACGTGCATCGTGGAAGACATGGGACCAGGAAAGCAACTTTACGCCCTTGCATCGGGGCCGTGCATCCTCCGCATGATGAGGGTGCAACGTCGAGGTGAGGAAGGAGCGTCGCGCGGGTAACACTAGTCGAGTAAGCTCCGGACACTTTTAAGGATTCACGGCTTAGCACCCTCTGCTTCACGTCTGCCTGGCCTGAGTCGGGCCTCGACCACTGACTCTCGGACAGCCGTCCCGTTATTCTATGCCAAGACCTTCTTAGCTTACACCTTACGCACTGATCACGTTACCTTGAATCGGTGTGATTTTGTCCTATACTGCTATTCTCATTTCGGTGATAATTACAACAGATTGCGTATAATAAAGTATATTCATTTTGAATATATATCCCAAAATCTTATCTTAGCATAACTCGATAATTAGGATAGAAGAATTCAAATGAGAAACATATTACGTCAAAAATATACACTATAACTTTGATTTAAAAAAAGAAAATTGCACTATGAAAGAATTTTAATTACCGAATCAATTTTTTTCTTTTTTTGACTCCAATTTTCAATCTGTGACAACATTTACTTTGATACTTTAAACAGTCAAATCACTCTTCTTTGAAATTATTTAATCTACAGTTTTGTTTCCTTTAATTGTAAATGAAAAACAATTGCATATTTAAGGTATTAAAGTAGGAGCTCAATTCCTATATAAATTAAATCTATTAAAATTCTCTAGAATCCATAAACGTGAGGAAATAAGGGTAAAATTTCGACCAGAGTACGCTCAGCTTTTGGTTCGAAATAAGTAATTTTCTATTTGCTAATACTTATTGTTTATCATACACATATTTTTCCAACGTCCTCTCACATTATAATTTGTATACTTTACTTTATATTTTTACAAAATTTCGTAAGAAAATCTTTGATAGTATGAATGTTAAAACATAGTTAAATGATAAGTGTCAATTCATAGTCAAATAAACATGCACTACTTTTACATTCAGCCTCATTCTTTTCACGAAAAATATGCAACTAATAAAATAAAAAAATATCTTATTTTTTTCCAAGAGAAATATTTCCGTTAATCAAAATTTAAATATCCTCATAATATCACGATTTAAACTTTTTTCTATAAATAACATCATTTCCCTAGAATTTTATTAGAACTTTTCAGAAATTTACAAATTGTGAGATAGAATTTTTGAGGATATGTCAACTAAAGTTCGTGATTTATGTGAAATTTTATATAAATTTTTGTTCATTAAAATCATACGCCAAAGAAAGTAAAATTATACGTTGAAAAATTCCTGACCATCTCTTAAATTTTTTCGATAATTTACTGACATTTAAATAATATAATATATTAAATAATAATACATGATTACAAATCCTACATAATGTTGCGATGTGAACATTTTTCGATAATATCATTTTCTGAGACTTTTGCTAAAACTTTGCTAGAAATTTAAGAATAAAATTAAAATTACAAAATTACAGGATAGAAATTTTGATATGTTAACTAGACAGTACAATTTTCTATGAATTTTGTTCATTAAAGTTATACGTTGGAGAATGTAAAATTGGTTTTGCCCGACGGTTTTTTGACCGCCTCAACTGCATTATAATAAAGTTTAAAAATAGATATAAAATACATGCCGGTGATAGATAGGCACAATTTACCTATTGTGTGTTTAAGACAAAATAAATATCTCTAGCGTCTTTGAGATTTTTTTGTTTCTTTACTACAGTTGATTACGACGTTTGTAAATATCCATCGTAGTTAAATTCGTCGATCATATAAGCACCCACCTTAAGTTTATGTCATATTTCATCTCGCAAATTAACAATGAAATAAGACAGAAACATAAGACGGTTTGCTTATGATATACTTTCCTCTGTGGCTTTGTCAGCTGTCGTTTTGTTGATTCCTTTTTGACGTCGCATATTATGATGTTTCTTAATTTATAAGGCAATGGTACATATAATCATTTCATAATATAATCACGAGAAAAAATTTTTAACCGCAAATATTATATATATATATATATATATATATATATATATATATATATATATATATATATATATATATATATATATACTTTAGCTGATTATGATTGAGATATTTATATAGTAAAAATATAAAATAAAATTTTGAAAGAATAATATATAAACTGTATAAGGCTTCTTCTTTCATTTTTTTGTGACATCATTATTTTATACTGATTAATACGAAAATAATAAATATCAATGTGATATGTCAATTGCAATGCATTTCTGTTTTGTTTGTTGGAAATTTCTGAAAAGCCTTTCATATTGCAACTAACAAAAATTAAAATTAATTACAGATTTAGACATCTTTTAATCGTATGTCCTAAGTTCGATATTTTGTAAGTCTTGTTTACTCAATAATATAATAAAAATATCTTATTTAATCATATTAGTAACATTTATGGTGAGATTAAATATGTATGTATATCTTTTAATATATCGAGATACATTTTTTAATATTTCTCTTAACAAACTTATTCTTATTATAGATTAATTGTATAACTTATTACAATAATATTAGTTTTATTGAACTGTATAATGCTTCTAAAAAATTGAAAAATTATGAAAAATTGCATAAAAAATTTAAAACGCACGTTACAAAATCACCCACTTTGTGTGTGTGTGTTTTATATTTATCAACTATAAAAGTCATCAGTTATGTTGCTTTAAATGACCTATTATAAATTATCACATGAGAGTTAACATTATATCGAGCTGGGGACATTTACATTATCTATATGTAACATGTTATCTAATGTAACTTATAGAAGACGTAGGATGAAAGTAAAGCTCTTATACCATATATATAGTCTTGCGTAACGAATTTATGACATTTCGCGTATAGTCAATGATGGACTTACTTTCGTCACACTCAATATTACTCGTTCATAGTTGTATTAAAGACGTGTTTATCGTTTGATTTTACATCCAAAATTGTTTATTAACCCAAATTATAATCGGAAAAATTGACGATGGAAATATAGATCTGTTTCGACTAATAGGTCAAATAAGAAAATTCGCACCTCTTATATGACCTAATATGTTGTAATACAATAAATACAAATATTTAGTAGTTAAAATAATCTCTGTCATCAATCTAAATATAAAAAAATACTTTATTTATATATTTATATCTATAGTTTAGTCTAAATATTGATTTTTTCTGATTTGATATTGTTGATAGGTTTGCTACACAATTGTATCGCAAATCAGTGTTAAAACACTATATAGAAACGAATGAGTGGGAAAGATTGTCTGTTAGGCTGTCACGAGATCCATTCTGAAAGGGACGTATTTATTTCGGTGATTATGTGTAGAGGCACATACAGACGGCCACATGCATGCGTAGGTACGAAGAGTTGCATAAGAAGCCTTAAATCTGCCCGAAGTAAACGGGATTAATTCTGTCAAACCCATGCAAGAAGCCTTGTCAATCTCATTGGCGTAGGAATCGTCTTCTCTTACAAAGTTAATATATTTATTTTTTTATACTAATAACGTTCGTTTTCTACGTTCGACCTTGATGGTGAACATGCTATCGTCGAGAATGGCGATGCACCTCGAGACATTGATCGTTTAATGATAGAACCGCCATTTTTCTTCATATTTCTAAGTTCTATGTTCAGACAATAAATTCTTGAAGACTGTTACATCCGAGATGTAGCGTTAAATAACTTGTCGTCACTATTTTTTAAGAGATTAGCAAAAAATACGACAAGAATTGTGTTAGAATTTATACATATTCCAAACCCACCGTATGCTTTTAATGACAGGTTTTTTCAGACCAATTTAGAGTCAATTTTTCTCTTACTAAAAATTGTAGGCTATCAATAACACAATACAGCAAAAAATAACTTTTTTAAACACACAAATAATGCTAAGCACTTTTCCCCTGTTTTTTTATACTAAATACGTTTCAAGTTCCTAATTTTCTTCATCGCGTCACTATTTTGAAAAATTTGCTGTTAAACTTGCAAGAAATGATTATTTCAATGTATTTTCACATATACGACGGTATTATGTAATGTGTTAAAAAACTTTTACAGTCAAACTAACACATATTGTTAGGATTTTCAGTTCTCGAAAGAAATTTGCTGCGAATAAAATTGTTGAAGATTTAATACATAGTTTTCAATTATATTTATTTAAACTCAAAGGTTTTTAGGTTGCTGAGTACAAATCTAAAAATTTTGACCAATTTAAATTTATCAATTTCAACAAATTTAAATTATATAAATAAATTTTTGCATGTACATACATATAAATTTTTGTAAAAATTTAAACCTTTTTTAATTTTGACATCCATATTAATTCTGGCATTTTAAATTTGTTAACTTTTACATGGAATTCATATTCTACGACTTAAAAACCTTCTAAATTTAAATAAATATAATTGAGAAAACTATATAAACTATAATAAACCGCAATTAGAGTTATAGTGGGTGGCATATTTAATCATGAATATTTTATTGACTGTAAACAACATAATAAATTTTCTTTTTAAGAGCTCAACGTTTAAACAACATATTTAATTACAATAAAACTTCTTCAACATATTACATACTGAAGTTATAATTTGACAAAATACATTAAAATAATCATTTCTTGGAACTTCAAATGCAAATTTCTCAAAATTGTGACGAGATGAGCAATTTAGAATGTATTTAAGCATAAAAAGACTACGAAAAATAACTAGTCTTGTTCTTATGCTTTTTTTGTTTAACTGTGTGATTTTTTAATTATAAGAACAAGAAAAGAGGTCTTTAGTAAATAAAATTACAGACGGTCAAATGGATAATTATATCCTTCAAGTACTGTTTAATGGAATTTTAATTTAACGCTTAGTTATATTGGGTTAGCCAAAAGTAATGTTTTTTTGCAATAGACGTTTTTGTATTTTTTAATACAAAGCACTGTTTTTAAGCTATAAAATATACACAGTCGGACCTCTTATTCTACGACCCTCTTATGCTACGACCGCGAAAGGGGAATTATACCTCTACTTTCAAATTTTTGTTGTAGGATCAGAGGTTTAAGGGGAAGATTCCGAACCGAAAATGTCGTAGGATAAGAGGTCCGACTGTACATATTCTGAAAGCCGACACTTTAACGCGTGATTTAAAAAAAATCATTACGTTTTACGATTAAATTTTCTTGATTAAATTGACCTTATTTTGAAAATAAGTGACAAGAAGATATATTTTCGAGTAATTATGCTTTCTTATTTTTGCTAAAGAAAAACGGTACAAATATTACAAAAAATTTCCTACTACGATTTGTATCGTGTTTTTCTCTTTGAGGAAATAAAAAAACATAATTGCTCCAAAATATACTTTCTTGTCAATTTCATCAAATATACTTTCTTGTCAATCTGGTCAGCTCAAAATATATGTTATATTCAAAATAGGTATACATTTTATAGCTTAAAAACAGTACTTTGTATTGAAAAACGTTGTCTTTTAAATTACTTTTTAGCAGACCCAATAAAAATATACAATATAAAAAAATTACAATAAATAATTTTCCTATTTTTATTTTATTAAAACAAAATTGGAAAATTTCAAATTAGACAAAGAATCTGTTATTAAAAGTGGTTTCTTGAAACTTTCAAAAGCAAAAATATAGTTCTTTTGAAAGTAACATAAAAAATTTCATTATCATTGTAAAATCCGCTTTTTTAATACTAAATTATGTTATAAATTGAAACATTTTCTCGGAAATATAACCATACTGGAGTCGACAAGTTTCGAATAACAAAAATCTATTTGTCAATTGTAAACTTGAAAAATGTTCAGCTACAAGTAGTCGATTCAATTAAAAAATGTGTTTATTCGTCAAATTTAATCTAATTTCATGTACTGATATGCACATTCATGTTATATGAAAATTATTTGTCTTAATGAATATTTTGTTACTACATTTTTCAAAATATAAATTTGTACACATAAAATAAAGGAAAAAGGATATAAGTTTCTTTTTTTCAATAAAATATCTTTATACGGTACAAGTTAAATAATATTTGGGATGATAATAATAATATAAAAATAATCATATATAATATTGCATTTCTTACAAAATGATATTTTTGTTTTACATTTTAAATAATACAATATAATATAGCTATTTTGAATGTATATATTTTGTAGAACTCTGATTTCACAAGAAACAATTGTTTAACGAGAAAAACAATAGTTAAAAATTAATAATTTATGTATTTCAAAATATTATTATTTAAATTAATAATCGAATTCTTAAAAGCAAAATAAGAAAGTAAAACATTTAAAAAATTCGAAAATTTTTTAAAGATAATGAGCAATCTTTATCGAAAATTATCATTTTCATATTATGAACTAAAGTATAAAATAATATTGTACATTTATTAGATTTGCGATGCAAAATTGCTTTACAAATTTTAGGCCTACATGTCTAACAATGTAAATTGTAACAAAACATCTTGTATTTTCGTAAATACTATAAATACTATAAATTATATGAAAAACATTACATCGATCGTTTCATGAGATTTTGTCAAATCTAATATTCTAACTTTGTTTTATAAAATCATCAAATATAAGCTATTAATTATAAAAATATTATGAAAAAATGAATAATTCTCGAAACTCGGCAGATTTCGAAATAAACTCAAATTAAATAGCATATCTTTAGCAATAATGAAAAAAATTATTTGCAAATATATAATACATATACATAATATAATAATATATATAATATATATAATCATTACAGTAAGGATTTTTATCAAATAGTCATACGTAACAATGTATTGTGAAACGTCTTATATTTCGTTAAATATTATGAATTGTGTAAAAAATATTACAGCAGTCGTACAATGAGATTTGCTCAAATCTAATATTCTAATTTTTGTTTCATGAAAACATTAAATATAGCTATTAATTATAAAAATATTATAGAAAAATAAATCATCCGCGAAACTTGGCAAATTTCGAAATAGACTAAAATTGCATATATTTAGCAATAATTACGTACAATTTTGCAAATATATATAAGCTTTATAAGAATTTTTTCAAATAGGCCTACATATGTAATAATGTATTGTGACAAAACGTCTTGTATTTCCTTAAATACTATAAATTGTGAAAAAAACGTTATGTTAGTCGTTTCATGATATTTTTGCAAAATTAATATTCTAATTTTTGTTTCACGAAATCATTAAGAATAGCTATTAATTATAAAAATGTTATAAAGAAATTAATCGTTCGCGAAACTTGGCATATTTCGAAATAAACTTAAATTCCGTATTTTTAGCGATAATTACATATAAATTTGCAAATATATAAGCATTATAGGGATTTTTCCAAATAGCCCTACGTGTAATAATGTATTGTGAAGAAACGTCTTGTATTTCCTTAAATATTATAAATTGTGCGAGAAATGTTACACCAATCGTTTCATGAGGTTTTCTTAAATCTAATATTTTAATTTTTGTTTCACGAAATCATTAAGAATAGCTATTAATTATAAAAATGTTATAAAAAAATGAATCGTTCGCGAAACTTGGCAGATTTCGAAATAAAATTAAATTGCATATCTTTAGCAATAATTACATATACATTTGCAAATATATAAGCATTATAGGGATTTTTTCAAATAGGCCTACGTGTAATGATGTACTGTGAAGAAACGTCTTGTATTTCTTTAAGAATCATAAATTGTGCGAGAAATGTTACACCAATCGTTTCATGAGGTTTTCTTAAATCTAATATTTTAATTTTTGTTTCACGAAATCATTAAGAATAGCTATTAATTATAAAAATGTTATAAAAAAATGAATCGTTCGCGAAACTTGGCAGATTTCGAAATAAAATTAAATTGCATATCTTTAGCAATAATTACATATACATTTGCAAATATATAAGCATTATAGGGATTTTTTCAAATAGGCCTACGTGTAATGATGTACTGTGAAGAAACGTCTTGTATTTCTTTAAGAATCATAAATTGTGCGAGAAATGTTACACCAATCGTTTCATGAGGTTTTCTTAAATCTAATATTTTAATTTTTGTTTCACGAAATCATTAAGAATAGCTATTAATTATAAAAATGTTATAAAAAAATTAATCGTTCGCGAAACTTGGCAGATTTCGAAATAAAATTAAATTGCATATCTTTAGTAATAATTACATATACATTTGCAAATATATAAGCATTATAGGGATTTTTTCAAATAGGCCTACGTGTAATGATGTACTGTGAAGAAACGTCTTGTATTTCTTTAAATATCATAAATTGTGCGAGAAATGTTACACCAATCGTTTCATGAGGTTTTCTTAAATCTAATATTTTAATTTTTGTTTCACGAAATCATTAAGAATAGCTATTAATTATAAAAATGTTATAAAAAAATTAATCGTTCGCGAAACTTGGCAGATTTCGAAATAAAATTAAATTGCATATCTTTAGTAATAATTACATATACATTTGCAAATATATAAGCATTATAGGGATTTTTTCAAATAGGCCTACGTGTAATGATGTACTGTGAAGAAACGTCTTGTATTTCTTTAAATATCATAAATTGTGCGAGAAATGTTACACCAATCGTTTTATGAGGTTTTCTTAAATCTAATATTTTAATTTTTGTTTCACGAAATCATTAAGAATAGCTATTAATTATAAAAATGTTATAAAAAAATTAATCGTTCGCGAAACTTGGCAGATTTCGAAATAAAATTAAATTGCATATCTTTAGCAATAATTACATATACATTTGCAAATATATAAGCATTATAGGGATTTTTTCAAATAGGCCTACGTGTAATGATGTACTGTGAAGAAACGTCTTGTATTTCTTTAAATATCATAAATTGTGCGAGAAATGTTACACCAATCGTTTCATGAGGTTTTTTTAAATCTAATATTTTAATTTTTGTTTCACGAAATCATTAAGAATAGCTATTAATTATAAAAATGTTATAAAAAAATTAATCGTTCGCGAAACTTGGCAGATTTCGAAATAAAATTAAATTGCATATCTTTAGCAATAATTACATATACATTTGCAAATATATAAGCATTATAGGGATTTTTTCAAATAGGCCTACGTGTAATGATGTACTGTAAAGACACGTCTTGTATTTCTTTAAATATCATAAATTGTGCGAGAAATGTTACACCAATCGTTTCATGAGGTTTTCTTAAATCTAATATTTTAATTTTTGTTTCACGAAATCATTAAGAATAGCTATTAATTATAAAAATGTTATAAAAAAATGAATCGTTCGCGAAACTTGGCAGATTTCGAAATAAAATTAAATTGCATATCTTTAGCAATAATTACATATACATTTGCAAATATATAAGCATTATAGGGATTTTTTCAAATAGGCCTACGTGTAATGATGTACTGTGAAGAAACGTCTTGTATTTCTTTAAGAATCATAAATTGTGCGAGAAATGTTACACCAATCGTTTCATGAGGTTTTCTTAAATCTAATATTTTAATTTTTGTTTCACGAAATCATTAAGAATAGCTATTAATTATAAAAATGTTATAAAAAAATGAATCGTTCGCGAAACTTGGCAGATTTCGAAATAAAATTAAATTGCATATCTTTAGCAATAATTACATATACATTTGCAAATATATAAGCATTATAGGGATTTTTTCAAATAGGCCTACGTGTAATGATGTACTGTGAAGAAACGTCTTGTATTTCTTTAAGAATCATAAATTGTGCGAGAAATGTTACACCAATCGTTTCATGAGGTTTTCTTAAATCTAATATTTTAATTTTTGTTTCACGAAATCATTAAGAATAGCTATTAATTATAAAAATGTTATAAAAAAATTAATCGTTCGCGAAACTTGGCAGATTTCGAAATAAAATTAAATTGCATATCTTTAGTAATAATTACATATACATTTGCAAATATATAAGCATTATAGGGATTTTTTCAAATAGGCCTACGTGTAATGATGTACTGTGAAGAAACGTCTTGTATTTCTTTAAATATCATAAATTGTGCGAGAAATGTTACACCAATCGTTTCATGAGGTTTTCTTAAATCTAATATTTTAATTTTTGTTTCACGAAATCATTAAGAATAGCTATTAATTATAAAAATGTTATAAAAAAATTAATCGTTCGCGAAACTTGGCAGATTTCGAAATAAAATTAAATTGCATATCTTTAGTAATAATTACATATACATTTGCAAATATATAAGCATTATAGGGATTTTTTCAAATAGGCCTACGTGTAATGATGTACTGTGAAGAAACGTCTTGTATTTCTTTAAATATCATAAATTGTGCGAGAAATGTTACACCAATCGTTTTATGAGGTTTTCTTAAATCTAATATTTTAATTTTTGTTTCACGAAATCATTAAGAATAGCTATTAATTATAAAAATGTTATAAAAAAATTAATCGTTCGCGAAACTTGGCAGATTTCGAAATAAAATTAAATTGCATATCTTTAGCAATAATTACATATACATTTGCAAATATATAAGCATTATAGGGATTTTTTCAAATAGGCCTACGTGTAATGATGTACTGTGAAGAAACGTCTTGTATTTCTTTAAATATCATAAATTGTGCGAGAAATGTTACACCAATCGTTTCATGAGGTTTTTTTAAATCTAATATTTTAATTTTTGTTTCACGAAATCATTAAGAATAGCTATTAATTATAAAAATGTTATAAAAAAATTAATCGTTCGCGAAACTTGGCAGATTTCGAAATAAAATTAAATTGCATATCTTTAGCAATAATTACATATACATTTGCAAATATATAAGCATTATAGGGATTTTTTCAAATAGGCCTACGTGTAATGATGTACTGTAAAGACACGTCTTGTATTTCTTTAAATATCATAAATTGTGCGAGAAATGTTACACCAATCGTTTCATGAGGTTTTCTTAAATCTAATATTTTAATTTTTGTTTCACGAAATCATTAAGAATAGCTATTAATTATAAAAATGTTATAAAAAAATGAATCGTTCGCGAAACTTGGCAGATTTCGAAATAAAATTAAATTGCATATCTTTAGCAATAATTACATATACATTTGCAAATATATAAGCATTATAGGGATTTTTTCAAATAGGCCTACGTGTAATGATGTACTGTGAAGAAACGTCTTGTATTTCTTTAAATATCATAAATTGTGCGAGAAATGTTACACCAATCGTTTCATGAGGTTTTCTTAAATCTAATATTTTAATTTTTGTTGCACGAAATCATTAAGAATAGCTATTAATTATAAAAATGTTATAAAAAAATGAATCGTTCGCGAAACTTGGCAGATTTCGAAATAAAATTAAATTGCATATCTTTAGCAATAATTACATATACATTTGCAAATATATAAGCATTATAGGGATTTTTTCAAATAGGCCTACGTGTAATGATATACTGTGAAGAAACGTCTTGTATTTCTTTAAATATCATAAATTGTGCGAGAAATGTTACACCAATCGTTTCATGAGGTTTTCTTAAATCTAATATTTTAATTTTTGTTTCACGAAATCATTAAGAATAGCTATTAATTATAAAAATGTTATAAAAAAATTAATCGTTCGCGAAACTTGGCAGATTTCGAAATAAAATTAAATTGCATATCTTTAGTAATAATTACATATACATTTGCAAATATATAAGCATTATAGGGATTTTTTCAAATAGGCCTACGTGTAATGATGTACTGTGAAGAAACGTCTTGTATTTCTTTAAATATCATAAATTGTGCGAGAAATGTTACACCAATCGTTTCATGAGGTTTTCTTAAATCTAATATTTTAATTTTTGTTTCACGAAATCATTAAGAATAGCTATTAATTATAAAAATGTTATAAAAAAATTAATCGTTCGCGAAACTTGGCAGATTTCGAAATAAAATTAAATTGCATATCTTTAGCAATAATTACATATAAATTTGCAAATATATAAGCATTATAAGGATTTTTTCAAATAGGCCTACGTGTGTAACAATGTATTGGGACGAAACGTCTCGTATTTTCGTAAATATTGTAAATTGTGCGAAAAATGTTACATCAGTCGTTTCATGAAATTTTTTCAAATTTAACATTCTAATTTTTGTTTCATAAAATTATTAAATATAGCTATTAATTATAAAAGTATTATAAAAAAATAAATCCTTCATAAAACTCGGTAGATTTCGAAATAAACTTAAATTGCATATCCTAGCGATAATTAAAAATAAATTTGCAAATATATAAACATTATAGTAAGGACTTTTATCAAAAGCATCGTTTTTTACTGCAGACGCGTTTAATGCAAAAAACGATAAAAAGTTATTGCAGTTTATTGAATATTGTATTCAAAGCTTGAAATATTGTAGGCAAGAAACTATATTATTATCAAAATTATTTACAAATCTTCTCATTTAAATTCGTAATTAGTTCTATCTAATAAAATTCTGTAATATGTGAGTAGAATATTATTTTAATCTCGTACATAAAAATTACGATATATAAATATAAATATAACAAAATTATATATAAATATTTTTATAAATTATTAGTATTATTACATTATTAACACAGAAAGTTTGGAGATGTAATTTTTACACGTTAAGAAACATTGTGCCCTAAAAAAAACAATTTATAATCGAAATAGTCAAAAGTTAAAAACAAATTTAAATATTTACTAATTGCATGCTTCCAAAGTAAAAATTAATTTCTTTATAATAACATATCATGCTATATACTAATTAAACTAACATATAATTTACAAATGACAATTATTAGAAACGATATTGTGCAAATAGAAATTATTCTGATACTAAACATATTCAATTTTTTCTGTTCATTAAGATTAATATATATATAATCAAAGACAGCAATTATTTTCGTAAATAACCGAAAATTGTGTACGATTAAACGGTTTCCAAAAAAAACTTTATAAATAAAATATCGATTGTGCACAGTTACTTTATTGTTAAGCTTGTATCTTTCATTTTTTTTCCACATCGATCAAAGAGAAAAGCGATTTATTCGATCAAGTAGTCGAAGATCGCGTGCGATTTGACCGTCGCCGCATCGAGAATTTCTGAGATTCTACGCGATCCGCGATCATGAATCGCGATAGAACGATCGAATAAACGTACAAGGAATAGATGGCGAGTTGAACAAAAGTCTGATACGTACCTAACGACGAGGAAATCGCTGATTTTGCTCGAGTATTGAGGCCGCATCGTGCGTCGATCCCGCGAGCGACGGCACGCGACGCCGTCCGACGGCGACGGCGGCGGCCACTCGACGTCCGGCTCGTCGCGACGACGATCACACGTCGGCGATCGCGCGCCCTCAATCGCAATGAAATCGGCTAAAATAAAGTGAGGAACCTAACCGCGTGGCGATCTCGCGGAGATCCACGCTTTTTCCAGATAATTGACATAGCAGATGCTCGCGAAGCGACTGCCTGTATACGAGCGTGTGGCAGATCAATTTGCCAGTTTCTCCGAGTTTGCTCTGCCATCTGGTACGCGGATGCAGCACTAGCGGCTTTTCTTGTTGTTCAAAATGTTTGCAATCCAGGATCGCGAACATTCGGTAGATCTTTCCAGTTATCGCAGACCACGCGAATTCGCAAATTTTGCCATTTTTTTCGTAATAAAATTCATCAACCACGAGGGATCTGGAGAAGCTACTTCTAGACCGGCCTAAAATAATGCTTCATTAAAAAGTTACACATTACTTTTCAACAATCTCTTCGTCGTTTTATAGAATCGGAATTTAAAATTTTGTGAAAATAAATTTTTTTCAATTTCTACCGAGGTTTTCGATAGCTTTCCGTTTGTGGAGAACGTTGCCGTTCACCAAAGTGTGTATAAAAGCAACTTAACATTTATGATTTAGTTACATCAAATAAATGTTCTTTAACATGGCAAACTACATGATTTACATTCATATATGCTATGTCAAACATGATCTTTGTAAACATTCTGCATGGATTTTGATATTGGTTTACAATATGAAAATACAATGATTAGATGCAATGACTTTATAGTAAAACATGATTATAGATATGATGAAAGATAATATTTAACAAGCTAAACTCTAATGTTATAAAATTACTCGTGTATAAAAGAAATTTATTAATTATCAATCAACGATTAATAAACACGTACTAGTAACCTGATTAAAATGACGTATCTTGTATGGACGCGCATAATAATCCAAGTAGGTCGATTAATATTCGTGCAGGCAGACGACGAAAAAATATCGATCTACCTTGTATGTTAATGTTTCACTAAGTCATTTCGTAGAGAAATGTATGTCGATACATAAAATAGGGACAAAGTTACATCACTTTATAACTTTCAGGTATTTCACAAAATAATGGTAATAAACATATATATATGTGTAATATATATTCGTTACTTAAATATATATTTGTGATTTAAATCATTGTTTTACTTATCCATAACAAATTAATGCATCTACTTAATGTTATTGCTCTCTTAAATTATATTTATGAGAATTCTATTATTTAACAATGTTCAAAACATCTACTAATATTTTCTAATAATGTTCTATTTACTACACATTATTATATTTAAATAACCACATCTCTTTACATTTGCAAGCATATTAAAAACGTATATGGTAAATGAGATACGCAAGAACCGTGGAAATAAGGAAAAAATTAAGTTTACCATGTCAACTTTATTTTATAAATATAATAAAATAAATATATATATATATATATATATTTAACTATACAATAAAGCTAATAAAAATAGTCTATACATACGGAAAAAGATCCTCCACTGATTCCATCGCGACGAGTCTGCCTCGATCTTTCAGTGGAAAAGCCGCGTATTCGATCAGACAATTGTCGCTGAGATCGAGACATGTTTCTACTCAACGAATAACGCGATGTTTTACCGCAAAGGGAAACGTGTCGACCAAGCTCTTCTTCCGACATTTATAACATACGGTAAAGGAACAGCCGTGTCGGGTTTACCACCCTTACGTCTAGATTATCAATACACAGTATCCTATCGGCCGCACATCGGTAGTGCAGTTTTATTCGCGTTATTTTCTGCGAGCACATATCTCTGCTGCTTCCTCGAAATTCGCATAATGATAGCACGTTTATCCGCGGTCGACGATAAGATATCATCTCATATTTATACCGATTAAAGAGGTGTTAATAAATTTCTCGAACAACGTCAACGATGCTTTTTCTTTGAAGTAACGCATCGAGGCGCGAAGTATTTGACGTCATTATTTAAAAGATATTTTTTTACATCGACATATTCATATGTGTGAAACGACAATGTCAGGCGGCGGCGCTCGATGACGCGCGGATGGTCCATGACGTCAGAGGGAAACACGCTTGCATCGGGGCGATGAACCCCGTTGCGCCAGAGAGGGAGCGAGGTCACCGTTGACAGAGGGAGAGGCGAGATACGAAACCAGGGCAAACGGGGTAAGAGATAGTGTAAGAATAACCAGCAACGTACGTATCGTCAAGCGTGAGTCGTAACATAGTTAAGGAGAAGAATTTTAACGATCGCAGTTTCAACGCAGGTTAAACATACTTGAAAGGTATATATCAGTATTGTACATGTTTATAATACATAAAGGAAAAATGGGCAAGAGGATCTTTCTTGTGTAATCTCTGAAAGATCGCGAGAAATAAAGTCGCTTTCTTACTAGAATTAAGAATATACTCGGGTACTTTCTCGACTGGTACTCGCGATATTAAACTATCGACCTTATAGATATAAATAGAACGTATCCGTAAATATCCTAAAGGTCAATGTTGGCCGTTTCTAACTTTCAAACGAAAACTCCGATATTTATTGTGAAAGTTACAAAATAAATCTGGAACGTATTAAGAAGAAAAATATGTCTGCGATATATAAAATATATATATATATATGTATATATATAATATAAAATAAATAATGTAACAAACATACAGACACATACATATGTATATATATGCGCGTGTGTGTGTTACATTATATTATATATATATTATTAAATAGAAATATTTTCCTTAATTTGTTAAAAAATTTATACATTACGCCTTTTTCTTGTAAAATCTTCCAACAAAATGCTTAATCGAACAACTACTGTCGAATCGCTAATTAATAAAATTACAAAGAAATGCATTCACATTCGCCGCGTCTCCTTGTCCGCGTTTGATACAGACCTTCGTTTCGTTGCGCTCGTTGGGGTCGTTCATCGGGGGTGGTTCTATAAATAGCGCGCCACCTCATATATAAGTATTCGGGTCAGTAGGAGAGAACTATAAAGACGAGCCAAGGGCGAGCTCAAGATTTTTTACAATATGCGATTTTTGCCTAAAGTCTTTCTTACTGAAGCCATCATCTATTGCTCTTTATTGTAATTTTTCGAATAAATTTAAGGCAATTTTTTTTTTTTTTTTTTTTATATTTATTAAAATATGTTTCAGTATAGGAAAATAATCTAAGATGAATAAATTAATGAATACTTTAATCTCAATTAAAAATTCAATTGTACAAAGTGTATATATAATCTTTTTTTTTATTCATAACTTATCTGAGAGAAGATAGGATTCCTCCATAATCTAAATGCAAGATAATTTGAGATGATATCTATACGGAGATCTCGAGCGGTAGATATTTCCTTACGCGAATTTGCTTTACGACACCGGCGACGGTACCCCGGTCACGCGTAAATCTAGCGCGTAGATATTTTTACAGCACTCCCGTCGGCGGTAATGTAACGCACGGAAACCGATGACCCCACGCACATCCGCGGCGCTGCAAGAGCTTATAAGAAGATATCCACCTTCTCGAAGGTCTCGCAGGTTGACCTATATTTTCCCATGTATGCGTATCCCCATTGACCCAGGACGAATAGTTGCCAGGCAACAGACGCATCATGAGCCATGGAAAGATTTTGACACGACATCTCACACACTTTCGCCCGACTTACCTTGCGATGATCGCGTGATAGGTTTCGCCACTTCAAAGTCAGACATGCACCGACCTTTCAGAATTTGCACAGACGCGAACAAAAAACCATAGTCTACCAGCAATTCTCAGCATCGTCATCGTAGCGAGAATTTTTGTGACTTGACGACTTGAATCGCAAAAATGGACACTATTTCGTATTGGATGATAATTATTTAAAAAAGAATCGACTCCGGAATGCGATCCCGATCCAATCCCGATTCGCGGCCAATCGTTGCTTCATCGCGCGTCCTTGAAAGAAGACCGAAAGTCGCTTCGACGTCGATCGGAGGCTGCTCAACCGAGGACGTCGTTGTTCGATTCGCGATTGTCTGTCTTGCAGTCTCCATCCGTTCATTCCCTCGCCACTTTCCTTTGTATCCACCACTATTTTAGATGCGTGTAGTCGCTGAAGCTCGATGGCTGGTGGGGAGAGATTGTGAATGACGCAAGTCATGGGAAATGTGGGTCAGCAGGTCATGCTACCCCATCCCCGGTGAACTTCTCTTCAATGGGGCTTTATTTATGAAACTCGATGTCGCCCGGCCAAGGATATATCTACCGATGTGCGGATGGGATCGTGGTGTGCGATTAACACGCCGATCATGAATGATCTTGTCCGGATGTTGTTCCAAGAAGCACAGTCTCAATGAAATTTCGCCCCGAAAATTATTTCTTTTGTAACATTTTTCTCTAATTAAAAACTTTAACGGGTTGTCTAGAATTAATAACTTGATTTTCTCAAAGTATTATTACATTCAATCAAACTACTTAATATTCTCTCTTTTTTTCATTATATTACAATAACTTTCATTCACTTCCGGATAAAAAAAAATATTCCATTTTTATCAGAAATATATTTGAAGATAAATAATTTTCCAGGAAAGTGAATATGTGAGTTAAATGCACACATTAATGAGAATGTTATAAAAAGTTTCGACACAGTAGATTATTAATACACAGTTTTTACGGCACAGTTGGATTTAAACTAGTAGAACGTGAATATTCGTTGATCAATAATGGTTTGCGCTCTGCTATATCGAGGTACAGAAGAAATTACCGCATTTGACAATGTCAACGATTTATCGATCTGCCCGTTTCTACTCTGAAGGTCATGGAAAGTCGGTCAGGCTAAAGCAACTCGGCTCTACCTACCGATATCAAAAGCAACTCGGAGCTTTTAGAAAATCGAACTTTGCTGTTATTCATTAATCATATCCCCGAACACAAGCCACGTACAATTATACCAAGTAGATGATATTAAGACGTAATCAAATTAGAGTAAAAATTAGAAAATCAAATACAGAGATGTTTAAAAGAAAAATAAACTGTGTGTAAAAGATCGAAACAGACTTTGATGATTAAAATTTCAAAAATTGACTTGTATATCATGCATATCGCGTGTACATATGATTATGTCGAATAGTATGTGCGTATATAAATTTTAGACGTTTTCTTCATACACAAAAGATCGGAAGATAACTATTATTATTAAACTAAACTTTGATAATGTTTCCTCTGATATTTCTCGAAATAAAAAAACAAACTATTTATATCACTATTCCGCCGAACAATAAATGTATTAAAAAAGTTAACGCGTTATGAGAGAAGAACGATGGGAGAGACAATCTCTGGCTTGAGGAAATTTAGAATCCCATGAAACGAGATGAGATGAACGGAAGAGGGACAGTGCATATACGTGGACGAAAAGAAAGTACGATGAATGGTCTTTATCGTGGCAGGAAGAGAGGGAGGGATGAGTCTCGGAAGGCAGCCTCGGAAGAATTGGCGAACGAAGAAAAGGCGAGAGCGGCGCACGGCGACCTCTCGGATCGGACAGCCTTGGAAAACTGTGGCTTTGAACTGGCGTGCACCATTTCTCGATGCCTATTGCGCCCCTCCGTGTGCGGCACGGGATAAGGGTAGAGGGAAAGAGAGGGATCCGCGATCGAGATAGCAAGGGGGTCCAAGGGGGGTATTGCATCCAAGCGCATGTAGAGACTCACCCCCGTGACGTCAGCGAGCTTCCAGCCAATCGCACGTCTGCATTCCACCGACGTCACCACCTCCCCCGTTGTGACGTGCATTCTAAGGAGAAAGAGGGGGGCAAGGGTTCGGTAACAGAATTGTCGTGGTGCGTGAAGAAGAGGGATGGAGCGAGGCGACGGGGCGGCGATGGTGGCGGCGATGGTGGCGGCTGAAGGTACAGGATGACAAGAATGAGGGGTACGCCATATTTTGACCCAATTAACTGGACTAAACGACCGTTGTGAAAATTTGCTCAATCCTTCGGACGCCTCGCAATAATCGTATTCTTATCGCTTTGCCCTTTATCAGATTATACTCCAAATATACAGTTATCAATTGTTATCATTGTTGGGATTTATTTGCATTTGTGATCCTACAAGGTATGCAATTTTTTGAAAAAAAATGTACTCTTTCAATTAATTAAAATTAAACTTCCTTTCATTATGTACCCGAAATAATGAAGAAGTCTATGTAAAAGATGGTTATCTGCATGCAAATTAATAATTTGAAATTAACATAATGTATGAAAGTAACTGTGAGTGTAGTTTTTTTGATATTTTATGTCAGCAAATAATTTTTCTTTGGCGTTGTAAAAAAAAGTAAAATACGCGTTAAATTTAATTATAGTTTTTGAATTGCTAACTTTAAGACTTGTCTCTTGAAACGTACAAAATTTACCACATATGCTATGAAAGTGACTAGATCTAACCCGTTCGATCGAGTACACCGACTGAAAGTAGGGCAATGATGGTGTGACGGCTAGAGATGCGTTGCAATGAGTTTTTCGCACAAGTTAACGAAATAATAACATTTAGAAATTGCGTAAGCAATATTGACAAAATACATCTAATATTTTCTCGCCTAGCGAGATAAATATTACGGTAAAATTAATTTATATTGCAATTAGACTTCTAAAAAAAAGACAAGAGCAAAAATATGTTTCAAGATTGAAACATACTTCTTTTTTTAATAGATTTCTTTTAGTTTTTCACAATTATATTATCTGTGTTTTTATTTTATCTGTATTTTGAATTAACATTATGATCGGAATCAAAGAGGAAGAATCATTAAGAGAGGCTTTCGCGTCAATTCTAATCGACTTTTGTGCACATAAAATTTTGAATTTTTAAACAGAAAAATAAAAATTGAATTTTTTTTGTTTCAATTACTTTCAAGCGGATAAAAACGAGGTCGCTGCACTCTCACTCTCGCAAGAAAACAGCAGCAGCTACAGTGGTTTTCCGAAACGTGGGCGTCTCGTCTGTTGAGAATTCTGCGTAGGCGTATGTTTGGGTCTCCCTTAAACCACGTGCTGCTTTCTCGCAACGATATCACCGATGCGTTTAACATTTTTTCAAACATACATGCAATGTAACTTTTTTAAGTAAAAAATTATCTTTAAAAACTTTAAAGAGTTTAATATAATTTTCAGATATCTAAGTACGTTTGTATTATAAAATTTTATTTTTTAATTAAAGAATTGTTTCCTAACATCTTGCATATCGAAGAAGCAACAAATTCTATGTATATATATTTACTATAATTGGCACTAAATTACTCGATGATTTAATAAAATCTGATCTAAAAGCTATCGATCGAGAAACAAGTACCATCTACAACAATTTACTTGTCCAAGGAGTAAGAAGATATAATTTACGCAAATTAAAAAAAATATATTTATACAATATAATCTTTTTATTTAAAAAAAACTCACTTTTTAACTATATTAAATTAAAATGCGTTGATTTGTACCTTTACCTTATCACATTTAATATTATACTAAAAAGAGCTAATTTATACTATTCTTGATTAAAATCTGCGTTTTTGATAAAAAAAAAAAATAGAAATAAACGAATATCTTTTTTTATTTTTAGACGCAAAATTGGAGATAAAACTTACCTTTCTCCAACTCGCCGCGGTCCAATGATAAATCAGAAGGCACTATCAGCATCTTCCCAGCTACATCGCTCCTCCTCTCTTTTCGTGCACCATCTTCATTTGGCTCAAATCCCTTGCACAGGATATTCCCTGGCGCTTTTTCAAATCGGTTTCTTTTTCTGGACCACGTCGTGATATAGATTTTCGTGTGCCAGCAATTTGCCAGCCGTGTCGCGCCACCTGAGGATTTGCTCACGGGTCGCGCTGTCTTGATGCCACTAGTGATACGAGGAAGTGCCGTCGCGGACGACAGACTCGATGATTCTCTGAAGAATCGTTCGTCGAGAGCGACGTGAACGGAACGACGTGAGCGGAGCGCGTCCGATCGCTCGAATTCGCGCCTCTCAGTGATCGAGGCCGAACTGCAGTCAGGCCAAAGTCCGATGAAACTCGCCGAGTTTCCACTTGGAGACCCCGAGGCTGGCGGGTTTGAATGGAGCGGATCCCCGATTGGTCGGGCTGACGGTGACGATGACGTCACTGCATTGATTGTCCCGCGCATGCCGCACCACGTGGCTCCCTGAAGATCACCCTCTCTCTTACCTTTTTACCCTGTCCCTTCCCCTGGCTCCCTTCCCCTATCATCTTGCCTGTCGTTCTACTGGCCTAGGTAAAGACTACTTACAGGATATGCACGAGAGAGGAGGATTCTTCTGCTGATCTATCATCTCTTTGCTTCTTCGTTGATAAACAACGTCCTCATATGATTGAAAAAAAATTCAGTTAGATGACAATTAAACAAGAAAATATAATTAATATGATATATTCACAATTAAATATATCATAAAATTAAATATAAATCATAATAAAACTATAAGTTTTTATAACAGTACCGCAAGTTTTTAAATAAAGAAAAGATACGTGCAAAATATGAAAAACTGAAAACAATTAAATTTTCATCAATAAAATATTCAATACAAAAGAAGAAAAGGTGTAAATCTTAGAAGCTACAATTCCTTTGAGAACATGCCTTGCTCTTGCCTTGATTCACGTATTTTCTCGTACAATCGCGACCTTGAGCAATCATTGAGAAATGTTAAGAACAAGCTCATAAATAATATGGTTCAATATTTTTCAATCAATGATCAATTCGATGGCAGGTCGACACTCAATCCTGAACGACAGCATCGTCGTGTATCGTCGTCCCTCACGCAAGGACCGACCTCCATTTTTCTCCTCCCTTTCTCTCCATCTTCTTCCATCTACCCATCGAAGACTACGTACTCCGGAATCACGCCCAGGCATCTTAGGACTGATGTCTGTCCCGGATGTCTAATTCAACGACTCTAAAAATACTCGGATGGAGAAGCAGCAAAGACGCAGTCACCACTACCGCCGATGCCCTCTTCTCCAGCCCTTCTACACCCTCTCATTCATCCAGTTTCCGCTATTCCCCGCTTCTCCCGCTTCCCTCTTTTTCACGTTCGCACTTCTGGGTGCGTTAAGTTTTCGCGTAGCTCGACCCGAGGAAGAGGCACTGCGACATACATCTTCATATCTCGCTGATTATTCTCAAAGAGGGACGAGGGACGAGAGACGAAGAGGAAACGCACTAGTTATTTCCGAGAAACCAATTCGCTCCTTGTGTCAAAAGCATTTCTCCTCTTACGTCGATTATAGCGTGACACGTGGTACACAGTACTGGCCCCTTTAATTCAATCTTGCATAAGAAGACAGCCAGCGAGGTCGCATCGATCATACTGTCTTATGTGTACTTGATAATTATACTATTATATTTCATATAGAGACATTAGCGCGATTCTTTACTTGTCATTAATTTTTTACGATCCGATAGATCGAATATATCTAGTAAACATCCATGAGTTTTCTATCTCTACATAGAATTTATATGACGCTAAAAATACTTGATGAAAGATGTTATATTATTAATATCATTTATCAGATCAGATAATTTTGTCATTTTTTTCACTTTCCTTCTTGAATTATCGCATTTAATCCAACAATAAGAAGCACGATGCTCCTTCCATTCTTAGCATACTTTCTCGGTAAACGTAACGCCATTTTTTTTTCACTAGCGCGTTCTGTCAACCTTTCATAATTCTCACCTTCCTTCGTCGGTTCGACAAAGCCGAGATGCAGCAGACTGATGCTGGGTCGCGCATACGAGAGAGACGGAGAAAGAGAGAGAAAGGAGAAACGCGCGTGAGAGACGGAGAGAGTTCTAGCTAGGCAACCGGGGGTTTCAGGTCGATGCACCCCTATGCTCGCTTGCCAACGAGAGTTCGACGGCCCGCGTCATCTCCTGACGTCATTCTACCCTACCCGCGATCCCGGGTTATCCCCCCTCCCTCCTGCACATCGCCGACACGGATGCAATGGCGGTCGGCAGAACCAAATTTTCGAAAAGTGGATCGGACTCCTCCCTCCCCCCTCCCCTCCGTCATACATTGGTTCGCGTTACCTTTCTTGAAATTACTTTTTAGTCACTTTACTTAAGACAAACTTAAAAAAGCGTGATCCACCTTCTATTTCGCTATGTGACACTTTCATTCTAATTATAATTATACGTATGCAAAGTATAATAATCAATAAACAATCTATGTTATACTCAGTAAACATTTAAGAAATTATAATGTTTAATATGCAATATTTAAAATAGTATTTTGTCAAAATGCGTAATGTAAATCTGTGTAAAACAAACCTGCGTGTAAATTGACATAACATTAAAATAAAAGGTCCACGCGCGGAGATTTATATACAATGTTAATCCACGGAAATCATTCGCGATAATTATCATGAAATATTTTTTTTCAACGCAATTCTGTATTATAATTATATATTAAATTTTCACAGCTACATTTTCCGTATAAATTCTACAATTCTTTCATTCGTTTCGGATATCTGCATATACGATAAAATCGTTCGAAAAATAAAAAGCATGTTTGTAGCCAGTCTCAAACGTTTGCTCAGCAACGCAATGACGTTCAATGCAATTAGTTGCTTGACATCGAAAGCAACAGAAAACGACTCTCCATGGAAAAATATAATAGTCGTAATATCATCAGGGTCTCTCGCCGCTCGTTCGTTACATCCGGCGTAGCGATTGGCGTGTTATCGCGCGAATTTCCAATCGATGCCGCGAATTAATATTCTCAGTGCGGCCGCTGGTGCAGTCGATAACCTGTCCCTGACGTAACGCCCACGCGATGCAGTTGGCGGAGGGGGGATGCACTCTGTCTTTCTATCTATCTTGCTCTCCCTCTCTTTCCCTCTCCGGAAAGGCGGAGAGGCCGGGGGATGCAGGGGTGCCAAGCAAAACTAGGTCACTGGAGCTTCATTCACATTACGCGGCCATTCATGAGATTTGCCAACCGTTTGGCTTTCGAAGCTTTCGGCACGTCTCATGATTTTTTCTCAAAATTATCTATGCCAGCCTATCGTCGATTATCTTTGTGATCGCCGAATTGCAACCGAATCTTTTTTTTTTCTATGTTCTTTTAACTGAGAAAATACGCCGACTGAATGAAGTCTCAAGAATGAATAAATTTCTCTGTCATTCGTCTCTCCTTTCTTTCGCTATGCAAATAATGACAAATCGTTCTCTGACAATAAATAATTAATATGTTTTTGATCAAAATCTAGGTGATTAGAAATTAATTTCAACTCGAAATCCATAGACTTTCTGGAAAGATGTAAAGTATGGTAATTTTAGCTCATTACATGTGTTTAAGTTTTTATATCATACATCGCATTTTTAACGATTTAAAGTATAAAATAATTTTATGCAATTTAAATTTTGTATCATATTAGTCAAATGTAAAAAACAGATGACTAATAATAACTTCTTATTGTGTAAATATACTTGTACGTATAAATAAATTAACTTTTTAAAAGGGTATTCAGCATAGAGTTACTTCTTAATTCATTAAGATTAATAACCTCGTATATTTCTACAAGAGATTCCCTCTCCTGGATTTTCTGTCATAATTCAGGAATCAAGTCGCAAAAGCTTTCAAGCAATTGATACAAATATTGATACTAAATATTACAACATTTTTTCATCGATTAATAAACAAAGAACAATAATTATGTTAATATTAAATAAATGAAAACCTTCTCCTCTCCACTTTTTTCAGGTAGCAATAAGCAAAATAAAGATGCTTTAGTTTTATAAATATTTCAAACACGCGATTGTTATTAATTTTTATATATATACGAGGAGGGCAAAGTTCTTCCTGGCGATTTAAAATTTGTCCTCGATAGGGCCAAATCCAAACGAGGGAATTTCTCAATAAACCCTTCGACCTCTCTTCCGGCGGTCCGCCTGGGTCTGTCCGACCTAGTTTTCCCCGGGCAATGACGTCGTTGTGACGTCACCGGGGCGCAAACTAGGTCGTGGGGTCGAAGCACCCCATCGACTTCCCGTGGATACTTGCCCCCTTGCTCGGTCGCTCGATTCATTGAAAAAAAAAGGAGCGAGATTAAAACGGTTACCGCCATCGAAGCCGGACGTCCTTGTATGTCCATCCGCTTGTCGTGCATTTAACTGAGATTCGTTCTTTGTAAAAATAAAAACAAGTACGTCTACGTCAACGTTAACCCTTCAATACTAACACACTTTAACTTACAGTTACAACTTGCAAGAAATTATCGTAAAAAATTATATTTATATTATTTGCGGCAAGTGTGTGTGAGATAAAACGTTATACACAAATGTATAATTTGAATATCAAAATAAAATATCATAATATGATCAGATTCAAAAAAGATTTTTTGACACTATTGTATTATTCGGAAAGAAATGTGAATCTCTCTTTAAAAATGCTGCAGAAATAATACAGTGGGAAAAAATTGATCGAAAAATTCGTACATAAGAAATAATCCGTCAGATTCGTCTCAATTATAATATATTCTGTACAAAATCGCGCGCTGTCTCTAACTCTAGATGATAAGGTATTATATCTATTATTTCTCTGACGCGTAAAATCATGCGATAAAATTGACCAGTCACCATGACTACCATAAAAGACGTCCACATTCGTAGGTACTCCATGATACGTTATAGAAATTCCAATGTAAGAAAAGCCTCAAGCTAACAGATAGATGACCTCTTTATTTATTTAGTAGAATTCTCTGGGCCAAATTACGTGAACCATTTAATTTATGCTTTATAGCGGTACACTTTCGCAACCTTATTTAATTCATAGAAATATGCAGCGATCGTCAAACTTGCACCGCGAAAAATTCATCAAAATTTAGTAGAGACAATTGTGTGATCTGTTTCAGACAGATAAAATCGCGCCGTAAACAAACCATTTTTAAATTGATAAGTATTTCTTTGCATTGATAAAAGACAAAATTTGTGTAGCTGAACATAGAAATATTAATTATACAATATATTTATAAAATATTTATAAAATATTTTAAAAAAATTGTATTTAAAATACTCTATGTCAGAGTATTTCTTTGCATTGATAAAAGACAAAATTTGTGTAGCTGAACATAGAAATATTAATTATACAATATATTTATAAAATATTTATAAAATATTTTAAAAAAATTGTATTTAAAATACTCTATGTCAGAGTATATTGTAATATGGATTTAGTCAGTGGATATAATCAACATGTTTTTATTTCTTTTCTTCTCCATGATTTTCTTGATTATTTCAAACTTAATATTGTTGTGTATTATTTTTTTTTTCACGATTAATTTTAATTCTGCGATGAAAGAAAAGTTAAGGATTAAATCATCAAGCAAAAATCATATATCTCGAAATTTAAATATCTGATTTTACTCGAGTTCATTTAAAGTGAACATTATCATTACTTTACACGTCATGAACGCTTCTTTCTATACCGCGATTCCATGATAGTCCGCAAGATTGTAAGGACAACATATGATCGGCTCAGCGCATTTACGTGCGTTTCTCATCACTTGTCAATCGATAACACGAAGAATTAAAATGCCCCTGCGTGCACCTCGGGTTTCTCCGCTCCCTCTTCATCGGGGAGTCCGATCCTATCGAGCTCCGAGAATGGTTTGACGCGCGGTAACAGCCTTCTGTTTCAGCCACGAGGACATCCGTAGGAGAAACAAAGAGGAAGGAAAAGCGCCGCGAGGAGAGGAGAAAATCGCATCGAGATACGCGAGGGAATGGTGGCGTCGGCGATTCGGCGTGTGCGTATATTCGTATGTGTATGTATATGTGTGTGTGTGTGTGTGTGTGTGCGTGTGAGAGAGAGAGAGAGAGAGACGGTAGAGAAGGCGAAGGGTGAGAACGCCGGCCGGGATGGGATGGGTGGCAAATCGGTGACGGTTATTTTTGGAATATGGGTCACCCATAAACCCCAGCTTGTCCCGTGACGTCACGGGATCGTTGTCGTGGCAACAGGGACGCCGGGTCAATCACCTTCAGTTCAAAGGTAGCTCTCTCTCCTTAACCCCTTTCTCTCCTCCGCGTTTCTCTCGGGGCGCACCACGTTCAACCTCGCCGTCCCACCCTCCAGGGACTCTACCTGCGACGAGAGGAATAGGTTAGAGGTTACGGCACCGACGGTGGTGCACGCATCAAAAGAACCTGCGCTGTCTCTTACCCTCTCTCTTTCTCACCTCCTCTCTTCGCATGCACATGAACCTGTCTTTTTGCTCGCGTGCACGCATCAATTATGCAAGATTTAGGCTCTAATATCAGAGGTGAACATCAAGGAGGGCGATATTACGTAGGGCTGATTGAGCAGCGCATCGACAATGTATCGAGTATATATAATTATGATTTTGCAAATTGCGTCGTAAATTTCTAATAAGCTTATGGATTGCGCGAGGTAATGCGAAAAATTTATTTATATACCTCGCTCAGCATTTTATTTTGGGAACCTCTCTTTTCAAAAACTCTTGCTAAAACATCCATCTTAACATATGTTTATTTTAAAATAAACATCTCATAAGATTGATATCTCATAAGATGATACATTATTGTAGAATTAATATTTCTCTGTACTTTTTTTTATTGATTTATACGAAAAGATTATAGTTGTAATAACCGTAATATTCTGTGCATGTTGATAAATCTGCAGTATATACGCAGTGCAACACGCAATCTCTATCACAGACAGTCCGCATTACTGCGATATAGTCTGTCGTACAGAGGCTACGTGCGAGCAGCAAGGATTTTACACAAATGTGCGAAAACTTTAAATTCCGTAAGTCCTTCTCGCCATCTCCTCGATCGCGTAGCATTTACATCGCGTGTTTTATCTACTACAACTTCATAGGAATCTATATTATCCGCTCCCACTAAACTGTCCGACCAAGTCCTGGAATGTACCACGTGTCTGTCCACATGCACTTGTTCTACTCGCAATTTTTCTTGCCACTTTAACAAGATCCCATTATTCTTTTGGGTGTAATCGTCGCGAGCATAAATTATTTAAAATATGTATGTATAAATAAAATTATATATAATAAAAGATAGTAATACAAGGTAAGCAAGAAATGTTACCGATAATAAAGTTTACCGTAGATACGTTATCTGTGTTAAACGTGCGACGTAACATCGACACGCACGAAGTAGCCAATTTTTTCTACTTGACCCTCTGTTCTCTACTTGCAAGATAAAACGGCTACATATTTGTCCGTTAATCTTTTTATTTTAAATTATGTATAGAAATTGTTTTAATATTTCTGCATTTATAATAATGTACAAATACTGCCTTAATTTTTTATCTTGTCGATTATTTTCATATGTTAAGTCACCGAGGAAGGCTCGCAAGGAGTCCGAAACGTTTGAAATACAAATTGAATATTAATTAAACAATGGTTTGAAATTCATTTTTACTCTCTACACCTGAGTTTACTCTTAAATACCTAATTTCGTTTTCAAATATATTATTTACAAATACTGTTGTTAATCAGTATTCTCTTGTTATTTTTAATTATTTTCGTCATTAATTCTAAAGCACAGATATAACTATAAAATTAATGATAACAGTGCTTCTCATGTAATACAATATTATATACGTAATACAATATTATTCGTAATATAATATTGTAGACATCATAATATAGTACACATACACATACACTCTGTATAATATAATATTGTTAATAGTTGTAATAATAATTATTAAATATGAACGAATAAGTATTAAATACGTCGATATTATTTATCTCCATAGCAGTATTATACTCATATCAAGGAGCAACTAACGGATCAATTGTCATGTCAAAAGGTAATAAATCTAATACATTCATAAATTTTAAATTGAATAACATTGCGCAAAACACTTTTAACCTTTTAAAATATAAAATAAATAATTAATTTGTGAATTGAAGCAGATTTGCCTTGTGAATTTAAAGTTTTTATTTTCATCATTTTTATACAATCTCATTATATAAAATATTCTTAATATAATAAAATTATTCGATATAATATTTATAAAATTAGAGATTAAATTATATTTTAACACGATTTAAATTCATGAATCTCGAAATGTAATAGATTTATTAATTTTTTACGTAACTGATCCGTTCAATTCTTCGTTAATCAACAATCTGTGTAATTAGCTTTGCAAGAATGAGTCACGTTTGGCAGCTTTTGTAGATAGAAAATGTTCACGAGTAGCACACGCAACTTCTACCTTCGAGCCAAAAGTTTCATTGAAATTTGACGATAACATTACGTCAATACCATTGTCTTACGTAGCGTGTCGACGTTTTCGTCACCATTATCGCGTTCAGTGCCAACATCTGCGTTTCAGAAGATGCCGAATATCATAGTATTATCCTACCGAAATACAAACGGGATAGTAATTATTTTTTTTTAAGATACGAGAAATAAGTTGCTCATTTTTCATGATCTCTGTATTTGCATCTGTTCTAAGGCGATACCTTACGTAATTGACTTGTCTGTAAGAGTAATATGACTTTTTTGTTTTAATTTTGTAAATCTTGATAGAATATAAGAGATACAGCAAAGAATGAAATGACTGTCCGTACATTATATGGTACAAATAAAAATATATCTTCTATTATATCTCATCCTGTCACATATCTTTATATCAACACTAGTTCTATTATGTAAAATTATCTATATTTTAGGAAACGTCTTGTATGTAAAAAAATATATAAAGAAATATATACAATTTCTTTCTACATTTATGCGAGTGCAGATAAGTTTATTAAAAATTATGTATTTAAAAGAAAATTTTATTAATGTCAATATAGATGCGCGGATCACATATCGTTTTTTAATAACTGCCTTGTAATTATTATTTCGAGGCGGTCGAGGATGAGAACGAGTTCAAGACCGTTTCGTTCTCGGCTCGTAACAGCCACGGTAAACCAAATCAGAGGGCGATCCAGCAACGGATCGAGCGAGTTGCTTAGCGGCGTATCAAGCAGGCTCGGCTCCATTTTCAGTTTCCGATTATTTTTGGCAGCAAGCAGAGCGACCAGAGCTCTCGTCTAAAAATGCTTATGGCCAATGACGTGCCGCTATTGGTCGCACCGTGACCACGTGAACAGCTTACAGTGGAGGTTCACCAAGTCGACTAGGCTATCCACGATATGGCACAGTCAGCTGCCTAAGGTCCGGTTGGCCAGTCATAGCCAGCAAAGCTTTCTCCACAAGGTAAGCCCAGCTCTTCCTGCGATCTTTTCGGACGTTATCCTCGTCGTTGTCGCATCGCCAAAGTGTCGTCAAAAGGTGTCGATTGTTTCGCGTTCTCCAGGAAGAGGCCTGGAGAACCTTCGGATAAGAGACAGAAAGATAGAAGACTCGCGGGATCTCCTCCCCTCCAGGAAATGAGTCGTTGCTATCGAAAGATTTCGCTGTTTGTGGAAAAGTTTTTGCATTCTATCGAGTGTCAGTGAGACGAGTGACTGTACGAAAGATACTTTTCAAGATTGTGACGGTTGATCCGCCCAAGGCTTTCGAGACAGTGACGGATCGGCGATCACCGACGAGCAATCGCTCGTCTTGAAAGTGACGCAAAGTTGAAAGTGATGAACGAGAGCTTCTTCCGTTTATCGGTCCACCAAATCAACTATTGATCGATTATTTCGGGTATTTCAACAAAAAATGTGTATATATATATATATATATATCAATCACATAAAATATTTCCATTTTATCTTAATCTCAAAAGAAATTATAAAATATTGTCTCTATCACCAATAAATTGATTAAAACTTTCGTCATTATTTTGTGCGATCGTTTTTCTCAATTTAAATTTTCCAACGAAAGAAATAGATTTGCATTATATTCCCGCTTTAGCGTAATAAAATTTATGTAAAATATAGCCTCACTCAAAGCAGCAGATTGCCTTTTTTGCATAGTTTAATGAAATTTAACGAGTTGTCTATTTTTACGGAGCGGCTTGCCACTTTGACATCGGAGGCGGTACGCATGTCTCAATGCGATAGGACGTGTGTCTTGGAATGGTTCGAGCGCGAGAGGAGATCTATACTTAGCAAAGGCGCGGATCGCATGTTACAAATATAAAAGGAGTCGCTGTAGCATGTCGTAATAACAATTAATTCACGAAAAAATAAGAATTTAATCATTTTATCTCCATAAAATTTCATTATACCATATAATATACCGGTTTTGATAAATTTGCATATTAATTTCATTGGTGACAAGAAAATTGTTTATGCAATGCTTACTTGATTCCACAGATGCAAAATATATAGAGATGAAAAATAGAATATATATAATAAAGCGTTTACATTTAGAGATTTTTTTTTAAGATATTTATTATGTAATTTAAAAATAATTGAAAAATATTTCTGCCTCTCTCTTTCTCCCTTTGTATTTAATAATCTTAAATTCTAGAGAATTATACTATATATAGTATTTGACCTTTTTAATTAATAATTATTACATGTAACAAATAAAAAAGTAAAAAATAAAGAAAATATTTGGAAAAATACCATTTCGCACAAAACTTTAATGAGATCTTGTTTCGCGACATTTCGTGACTGCGTAACGATTAACGTTCCTAAGTATTTTCGGAATGTGGAATGGCACCGTAGACAAGCGCAATCCATCTTCTTGGATGTTGGAGCCCTGACAAGGAGCGCGCGTCGTTGGCCGCGGTGCAAGCGCCGCTAAATGCGCAATTGTTACCTCCGTAACCGAATTGCACAATTTCGGTATGTTGCGCGCAACAGAAGTTTACCTATATAAGTTATCTGTTTTGAAACTTTGTTGTTCCATCTTGTACCTCGCGGCAAGTCGATATATCCCGCAACCGTGTTACATCGTCATAACGATTTTGCGGCGAAAATCGCCGACTAATAAGAGATCCTCTCTCGCGAGTCTTCACCCTCCCGTTCATATATTTTCTCTCAGGTTACACCGCGTCCCTTTTCAACGAAATGTCATTCGTAAATAACGCGACCGACGTCGTAACGCATTCGAAATTCTCTCATGACGATGCGCGAGAGACTCTGTTTATCCGTCCGTCTCGCCGTTTTGACATCGAATCCAGTCGAAGCGGCCGATGAGAGGAGGTATCTACCGGATCGTTGCATCCAAATTTGGATCGCGTCGACCGTATCCCAACGTCTCGACGATAGTGTAGAGGTGGGGACGACCGGCGTCTATTTTCGCACACGTCGGATATTCTACACCGCCGTATTCTATCGCGCCACCACCTCGAACGCCTTCGGCGACGAAATCGGCCCACGTAACAGCCCATGATTTATCGACTCCCAGATCACACTCCTGAAAGATCGATCGTATTTATCGAAAGAGACAGAGACGCGTCTCACGACGATAAATTTCTTCTTTCTCAAGAGTTCCTCTATTAATATTTCCATCGACGCGGATCATTCGACAACTTTCGTTTCACGTCATTCTGTTATTATTTTCGTCCGCCTCATTTGTCGCGCGGAAGCGCGAAGGCGTTATGATACAAGCGAGTATGCATGTACAAAAAAAAAGAAAAAATAGTTTCACACATGGCTTTCATGTAATCTTGTTTCGTGTAATGCGAAGAGCCATGGCTGCAGGCGCGTTTATTAGGCTCGCTTATGCAAGTCCCTATTTATTTTAATAACTAGGGAAGCGGGGAGATTCCGATGGTAAGTGCTATTAATAGGACGGGTGCCAAGAGATTTGCATCGCAGTATATGAATGCTAATAAAAAAAATATTTGTATGGTTGTGTAATTTTTTTTTTTTTTTTAGGTAGACGCGTGTAACAACCAAGCACCACCATGGCGGACGATGAGGTTAGGTGTGTATTTTAATCTGTGAATATTTTTCTCTTGTCACGTGTTCTCTTTACGTGCTTATTCACTGTTGAAAAGAGCGACGATCGAGGGAGACAGGGCGCATAATTTTACGAGAGAATATTATTGAATATTCCTTAACATTACATTTTCCTTTTCATATTTTCATCCTTTTACTGGATTTTCGACGCTGCTGATCTTCACATTTGGACCGCAAATGCTGAAACACCATCCGCCTTATGTGTTGAACCCGTGCAGTAAAATTAGCGTAACTATCGAAAGGTATGCATTGTTTGTGCTCTCTGCGTTTCTCTGTGACAAATGATTAACGTAAACTGTGTAACTCTAGTGAAGACAGTATAGACCTTGTCGATAAAAATTGAACAGTTCCACTGAACGGTTTCACTGAATGTTCTACCACGAATCCTTCGATTTACATTTTACATGGTTGAAAAGTGTATTTGACAGATTTCAGTACTTCAATCCTAACGAAAGTTTATAATTAAGCCAATTATACATATATATTAATTATAAATATATAATATTATACATATATATATATATATATATTAGTATTGATATAATATAATATTAACATAATTAGAATATAATATTAATATTGAGCAATTATTTTATCAAGTAAAAATTAATTTTATTATTTTTCTACAAATTAAGATTTTTCTAAGCTATATTATGTATGTTTATCATAAAGTAATGAAAGACATATCAATATACGTGCAAAAAAAAATCAGTCTCAAATACACTTTTCTCCACGAATAAACCAGACTCCTACAATTTTATACTTTTATATCAAGCTTTTATGTACAAAGCTCCGATTGTCGAGGTCTTCGAGCAGACTGAGCCTCGTTTTTTTTTCTACTACAGTGATATTTTGAAGCGGCTTAGTAGAAGATATAGAGAGATGGTGGTCAAGGATAAACAACGCAGTTTGTGCGTCCTGAAAAAGATTTATATGTTACGCTACGTAGGATGACGAGGCGATCATAGAAGCTCGCTTCTCATCGCGATTATCCTTCGTTTTTCCTTTCGCAAGAAACTTTCCACGAATCAATTTTCCAGCAATATATCCCTTGATTCTTTCACCCTACATCGTTCTATAATTTTTCATCTATTTTGATTAATTTTTATTTCTGTTAAATTAAAAAAAAAAAAAAAAAAAAAAAAAAAAGAAAACAAGTAAACAAATTATTTTCTATAAGGCTTTTTATTATTTCGATGATTGTGTGTCATTGCTTCTATATAATGTCCATCTCATAACCGACAATTCTTCGTTTATGCACGGTGGAATAATTTTCTTTCGTATAATGAAGCCAATTTGCGCGACGCAAACCGCAAATGTAAAAGTTAATGAAGGCTTTTAACTCCACGCGCGGTAGGGAACATACATTTCGCAAATTTCACCGTAAAATTTCCGCTCTGTAAGAACGGAAAATAGTACTGGTGGCATTACGACCGACAAGCCCGTTTTCTTCCGTTATATGCTCCATAGCCCGACTTTTTGTCTGATTTATCGTCACACTCTCTCGCCCTTATTTCTGCATTATTTAACGCGCTCCTCCCCGCTCGCCCCGGACCACCTCGCCTAATTTTATGTCTCCTCTTTCTTGCTACTCGAGCAAGCTATTTGTCACTCAAGTTATCCTTTTATAGAGGAACAAAATCGTTCCAAATTTTCAATTGTAAATTCTCGTCTGCGAATGCTTGTAATCTTCTTGATTTGTCGCAATCTCGGTCTACCGTAATAATTTATATTTCACTTTATATTTTACTCGTCTTTCTAGACCACCTATCGTTTTTTCGTTATCTTTCCTCTTAGTTATATTTATAAAACGATCTATCTTTTCGTATCGCGTTCATATCCTTTCGCTCATGATGGCACGAAGAAGGAGAAATTTTCTCTTTGAGACGCAAAAATACTTGATATTTGTCAGTGTATATCGTGAAGTAAAACTTAGAGCAAGTGCACTCAATGGAAAGGACGTTTACCGAAGATCGGTTAAAGAACTTCCATTTACTGATTAAAACTCTTATATGAACACACTTTTGCAGACGGTTCGTTTATTCCAAGTCACGAACCCTGGCTTCGCAATGTCAGGCGTAAGAAATGTCTCACTTACACAAACTTTCTATTGATAATTATAAAGTTTTCATTATGTAATATCACTTCAAAAGTGTTCAAGTAATTTTACTTTTATCATTATTTAAACTATCGTATGCGGCATGCTACAAGTTTTTATCATTCAGACTCTTTTCTACAACTAAAGATTAAGAATCTTCAAAAATATTTTATAATTATAATTTCAAAAAATATTTCAACATCTCAGAGCAGTTTGCGCTATTATATTATATACAATAATATTTATTAATTTCTATATAATTAATATTAAGCGTTAAGTAATTTTTGTTATTTGCGACGCCATCATGAGCAACATTTCCGACTGTTCCCTTGTAAATATATATCCTCGCTTTTTCTTCAATTAAAGATATAATTGAAGAAGCATTATAATCAAACACAGAACTCCAGAGAACGAGTATTATAAACAAACATAAAACAATCGAACAAAACTAGGGTAAAGTAGATACCACACTCGCATGAAGAATGCTTTCTGTTTTTCGATGTGAAATATTCTGTCGTTGTGCTGTACGCATGTTCCTTTAACGCCACTTCCTTCTAATTATAAATGTATAAAAAAAAGTGCAGTATGTATATAATATTTAATATCACTAAATAGCTCACAACATGCCATGTGAGTGCCACGTATATTCGTATCAAATGTGAATTTTGGATCAGAATTTAATATCGAGATAAATAAAATAAAAAATTTATACTTTATTTACGCGTATCTCGCAAATTGTAAATTAATAGCGTTCGTGTAATAGCGAACGATATCAACAGCGCTTCCATTTCTTAAGCTTATTCATATCGCGGTGTTACTCAATAACATTTCTCTGGGTGTCAAAGTTTAACGTCACGGTTACTAAAATTACACCTATATGAATTTAGTATGCCCCTTTTAAATAAAGTTTTCAATACAAAAAATAATATTTCGTTTATAGTTATTCAGTAGTAATAATAATTTAGTTTATAGTTAAAACCACATAAAAATACAATATTTAAAAAATAATTGTTATTTGATTTTATAAAATAAAAACATCGCTGATATATTTTGATTCATAAAATCGTTTTGTAGCTATTTGTAGTGATTCTCCTTTTGTTTGTAATTGAATCAAAGATATATATTTACAAATGAAGAAAAATGTTGTAACTACAAATAAAAATTACCAAAACAATCAGAAACAATTCTGAATCGAAAAATATATGTATCGACGATATTTTTCTAATTTTAAAGTCAGATGAATTGTTTTTGTCGATATTCTGTATTTTTTGCTGCCTTCGACTACAAACTAAATTATTGTTTACCACAAACTACAAACGAAACACGATAATTTTCTATATTAAAAACTTATTTATTAAAAGTAGGATGCCCCAAGTTCACATATGTGAAATACGTGCCGTTGCTTCTTCCATGCTATATAATAATATAAAAATAATATAAAAATACAGGCTGCAAATAGTATTTTTATTTTCGAGATCCGTATATTGATAACGAAAATTTGAGCAACTTATTACAAAATGCAGAGCCAATGGTCGATCGAATGGTCATGTGTAACATCACAAGTGGAACGCGATTGTTTGCACAAAACGATGTTGTACAAGATTCTCGTTGAATATGTGCTGTTGTAGCTCTTAAACGCGACAAAGTTATATCACTTAAGACAGACTCCATTAGCTCTGCATCGTTATGAAACACGCGAAAACATGTTCGCCACGCTAATGCTTTGTAAGATATTATTCCTTGATGACGAAATCTGGAACACTGAAGATGGTAATTTCTTACTCTCTTTCTTTCTCTTTCATTGCCGTTGAGAAATATCCTTTTACACAGTCGAAAGGATCACGCTGTAAAAAGTGTTTCAGGTATCGCATGCATGCGACTCACGACACAGAGCGTACTAACGAGAAATATTTTGTTTCTCTCTTTTGCAGAGGAAGCGCATCGAGGATGTACGTAAGAGAGGAAACTAGCTATGAGAAACATAAAGTCGCCTCTTAAAGGACGACTACTTACCAGACGGATGAAAGGAATCCTTTCGTCGGAAAAGAGCTTACGCTCGTTTTATTGCAGGATGAAATATATTGCAAATATTCTAAATTAGGAATATTAGTTTTGCGAAAATAATAAAAAATAACGCGCACTTTTTCATATAAAGTACAAAGAAATTTTAACATCAGCAATAATTAGAGACATATAATCAATAGCCTTCTCTGATAATGTTAGACTTATATTCTAATGAAATAAAATATTGCTATTTTTTAATTTAATTAGAAAAATTAATATGATAATAATTATTGTAAATTTTATATTTGCAACTGTTCCAATTTAAAATTTGCAAAAGTTTAGTTTGAAAATCATAATAAGGAACAAGAGTGCGAAAAATATCAGACGAGTTTGAATCGTAAAATACTTTTCGAATTCGCATCGCACCTCCACGAGGTGCTGCAGGGCTTTCTTAGATGAGATGTTTTAAGGTAGTTTCACACGAAAAATGCAGGAAAAGAAGAGGAAACAGGCGGAGACCGAGAGGAAGAGGGCGGAGGTCCGCGCCCGCCTCGAAGAGGCTTCCAAAGCCAAGAAGGCGAAAAAGGGTTTCATGACCCCCGACAGGAAGAAGAAGCTTAGGGTAAGTCCACCGACTGTTTCTTGCTACTTTTTTTACGAATTTCGTCACACGAGGAAGTGAGTTCTAAAACTCGTGGAATATCTTATATCTTTCAAACTCGCGTTCACGACAAGTCACGGGAATATATCTTTTTCATATCATATTTCATTTCTTCAAACGAATCACCACTCTCGGTGTTAATTTAACGTCGTGTTTTTTTTTTTTTTTTTTTTTTTTTTTTTTTTCTTCAAAAGGATGAGTTCGAATTGACATCAATATCCTTTTCCTATACCGACTGTTCATTATCGATAGTCCAAGTCGAGCTTCCCATTTTCGATTTTATCTCATTGCTTCATCGCACGCTATAATCTTCTCTCGCGCTGTTCGAGCTACCGCGGATAATCCTCTTTCGCTCTTTTGTAGCGATTTTCTCGCGAAATATTTCTCGCAACGAAAACCACATCCGTTTCTCCATTTATTCTTTTCTCCCGTTTGCCTTTCTCTTATATCTGCCCCCTTCGCCTTGGCAACGTTCTATTTTCCACGGCCGCATCGCCGGGTAGTCCGAGACTTTCCAAACTTTATTCTCGCGCGCGCCTTTTTACCTTTACTTTATGGCCAGGTCTTACATTCGCCATTTTGTTTCTATCGTCGCGCAACATCCTCTCGAACATTCATTCGTCTCTCTTCCCTCGTGCACCATCGCGAACATTCGCATTCGCGGTACATAAAGTTTTCCGTGTGTATGCAGATTACCTCTTGGAGAATCTTTTCGCGTTTGCCACGTTTCCTACGGAATGTTATTTTCCCGCAAATCCACCTTTTTCCTTCCTCCCTTCCTTCCTTCCGTTCTATCAATATTTGCGATCCACCAAATTTCAACCGACGTTAGCTCGTTCGCTGACCAAAGAGGAAAGGCGTTAGCCACAAGCTTAAATTATTTCGCGAGTAAATCATCAACAGAAATGTTTCTCTCGTAAGCCAAACATCGTAATATCATCCAACCGCGCGGATTAATTCATATTCATTAATTCATCTTTCTGTTATTACGTCATTACATATTTACGGATTTACAAGAATTAATTACTCGTACAGAGTTGCGCTGATGTTCATTTGTTTTAATAACCGTTTTAATATACGATTAACCAATCGTGTACATATACATTATACATGAACAACTTTATATTTATTAGATCAGACAAACATTATAATGATCCGCTTCATCGCGTACAATTTAAATTATTTATATAGTTTATAGCAGGCTGTATCGATATATATCCAGAGGTTTAAATTCACATTTCCATTTAAATTATGTCAATTTACTGCCGTTAGGAACTGATTCGTACAGTGAAATATTCTGTGTAAATATTCGCGACTAAATATTCCTAGCAAAACTTTCCTCGTCTGCTTATGAAATGTTTTCCTTCTTACCGACCTAAATCTTACAAATATTCCATATGTCTATAGTTGCTGTTGCGTAAGAAAGCTGCCGAGGAATTGAAGAAGGAACAGGAAAGAAAAGCAGCCGAGAGGAGGCGCATAATAGAGGAACGCTGTGGAAAGCCAAAGAACGTCGACGATGCCAACGAAGGTACTTTGCTTCGTTACAAAATTTTACGGGAAACCGCCGAGTCACGTTTATATATGTCTTATATTCGGAGTACAAATTAGTAATTTCTCATCCACGCAATTCTTCGAACAAAACTATGAATTTACCGTTAATCTCCATTCTCGATTAATAATATAAAATTATTCCGCAGAAACAATGCGTTCGAAAAGTTGATAGAATATCAACTTGAATAAATTACACAATATTTCGAATAACTTTTAGTAATTTGAGTTTCTAAAATTTCTTATACAATTGTGTAATACTTTTTAATCCGACCAAATCGCATTTATTCAGAAAATGAGAAAATTTTTGTTACGCAAGTCGCAGTAATTGATAACAGTACGCAGTATTCATCTACAATCTTTATCAATTTCTTTACAGATCGTTGTTTATCTTCAATTTTTTTTTTTTTTTTTTTGAAAATAAAGAAAGCTCGTTGAAAAGGTACGAGGTAAATGATGCGCAATTTTTAAGAACAACTCTTGTATTGCAATTTAAGGTTTTTTCTCTCTCAAAACAGTCTTCAATCTCTTGGGAAAAAGAAAGATAGAGCACAATGTATCTCGGATGATCTGAACGTACTAATAACGCGAACATCTCCCACATGCGCGTCTTTATTTTTGCATTTTTACATATTTATTTGTTCTGATGAACCACACACAGAGACCATAAAGCGCGTGCTGCGCGAGTACCACAATAGGATCACGGCATTGGAGGATAAAAAATTTGACATCGAATATGTTGTTAAGAAGAAGGACTTCGAGGTACTTTTGCGAGAGCAACAGCTGCGAGAACATTTACGCGAGACGTGCACAATGATAACGCGGCGATACAGTTTAACGATGCTCAATGTTGCACTTGTGTAACGCACCGATCTTCGTTCGGTTGCATATTTGCGTAGGGCGACGACGAACGTAATTAAAGTTTTGGCAGGGAGACCGACTTGGCAAATTGCACAATATTTTACATATCGGTTGTATTTAGCAATCGACAAAAATTACTCGATAAAAATAGCCATCTTTAAATAATCATATTGTAATTAATTAATTAATTAATTTAAAACAAAATAATATGAAAGAAATAGCGCGACAAACAATTAAATTCGTCCAAGAAATAATATCGGAAAATGTTGTAGTTTTATTGTAACTCTTGTAATGTCGACAATTTTTTTATCTTTCATTTTCACCAGGAGAGATTACGACGAGAGTTTACGAGTTTGACTCGTCGCGGCTATTTTTATCAACCGAGCCGATGAATAATCGTTATCGAGCAACTTCTTGAATGATTAATGGCTCTTTGCTAAAACTTGAATCGTTCGTCGCAGCTTCCGTTTTGCAGCCGGGCAAAGAACACGAGCTTCGCATTATTTCGTCGCACCGTTTTCCATTCTCACACATTTCTTTTCTTTTTTTGTTTTATATTGATCTACGTAACGCACAACACTACCGTCGTTTTATATTACCGTCTTAATTCTTATATCGCACCTTGTTTTTTTTTAACATTAATGTGCGCGCGATTTTTCTCACTGTTTTCTATTTCTCTCTGCTCTCTTCGTTTAATCCTGTTACGAATCTCTGGCGAATTTAACGGTGATCTAAGAATTATAAATTTATCCGCATCTTGATTATATTTGTATTAATACGGCTTGTTATTACTCACTCTATTCTCGCACGAAATACGTCAAAATAACAGAATAACATCACTTTTGGAACATGTTAGGCGTTGAATTACGATCAATTATTTATACACTGCTTCACAACATGCACTACATATATATATATATATATATATATACATATATATCTTTATTGATTTTTATCTTTTTAAAATACGTACCACTTTGACACTTGTTTTAATTGTGAAGTATTGTATAAATATTTTTTACTACGGCATTATTTTTATCTACGCGCGAATATCTATATCATCTCACCTCAGACTCAAGATTGTTTCAAGTTTCACAATAATGTCTATGCTCAAAAGATGGTTTAAGAGCGCGTTTTCATCGTTGGAAACTTGAGACAGTCTTCACGTCACTGCAGGATATCTATATAACATCTTGATTTAGCTTTCACACCAATTTCATCCCCCGACTCGTTCCCATCCTCATACTTTATCCATCGCTCGTTCAAGTCATCCGCGCGAAATAGATTTCGTACTTGTCGCGTTCGCAAAGTTACAATATATAATAATACCTTTACGACATAAAGCTGTTATAACACGTAGCGATATACACGACGTCTATGATGGCGAGAGGTAAATAAATTAGTTCGCGATACACAATGGACATTTAGAAAGTCTTTTAAACGGCATCTGTACGAGAACATTTTTTCAAGAAGTGACTTGAATTTTAACAGCTAGCGTGAAGTCCATTCTGAACCAGTATCATAAGAGGATCAACATTCTCGAGGGGGAGAAGTACGACCTTGAATACGAAGTCGCCAAGAAGGATCTAGAGGTCGAAAAAGTTTTTTTTCGTGACAAAACAAAGAGATGAGCGCGACGCTGCGATTAACGCCAAACAAATACTCTTTCCTGTCTTTCGTTCATTTTTTTTTCTCTTTGTTCACACTGCGCGAAGCACATCTCGCTGTATCTAGCGACTGTTCCGATTTGCATAAGCTGTTTCGTAATAATAATTAAGCGTAGATATCGAAAGGCTGAGTATTTTCCTAGAAGCCAGCAACTCTAACGTAGCATCCCTCGCGACTCGTAGAATCGCTCAACCGTAGAACTGTCACAGTAATATTATTTTATTGCAGGCGTATGCGAGTAGGCAGAATTTTGTTCATTTACTTGCGAGTAGGCATCACCAGACTAGACCTTTCTCCCATCCTATGATTTCCTCTTCGTCAAATTTTCCCCATTTCCCACTTGCCTTCCGTGTCGGGTTAACGATCACGCGATTGTCAGCTTCGTGCTTCTCGCTTCCAACGCGAAAGACTCATTTCTTTTCTATTTCCTCCATGGTAATTTCATTTCCTCACGAATAATCCTTTGTAGCGAAAATGTAAGTCATTACAGAAAATCTCAAATCGTCAATTGCATACATCATTTTTTATCACGTCATTAAACATCCAAGGAATATAACGAAGCAATTCGTTGATATTGATATGCTAAAAATCATAATAAATTAAATTAAATATTTAAAAATTATCATTATTATCATATCAACGTCAATGAATTGGATAATAGCATTTTGACTATTATATACAAACTTATATATATATATATATATATATATATATATATATATATATATATATATAGTATATATTCTTATTTTTAAAACTATATATAATTTCGATATTTGATAAAATTCAATCGCAAATTAATTTTTAAAACAGCCGACAGAGAGTAGGGGCGACGAAACATACTTAGCAAATTCCACTTTTTCCATTAACTTTTTGTTCTTTTAGCCGAGTTGCAGACGATCTGTTCGGCATATTGGAACAGAATGTACTCACTCGAGGGCGATAAGTATGACCTCGAGAGGCAAATTAGGTTGAAACAGTTTGAGGTAATTACGATCGGCTTGCCTATAAAAGAGAGAGCCTATCGAGTCACTGCATATATTATTTTTGTCCAATTTTTACTCCCTCTTCCCCGCCCCCTTTCTCCTGTTCTCATTATTCACGTGAATTTTTTTAACTCTGCCACGTGCTTGACCGAGCGACACCCTTGGTCGAATGGTTCTCGAAGGCGTTTCTAGTCGACGGGTCTTTGAACCTTCGGTTCGAGCACGTTTGCACGTCTCTTAGATAGGGAAATGCCGCGAGACACTAATGTTCCAAACTCTCTATGAGACTTTGAGGACACAGTTTGTAACCGGAACGTAACCAACATTAACTTATCTGCATCGGCGCAACGGATCTTAACGTCAACGACCTTTTGTTTTTATTTTTATTTTGTTGCACCGATCGTCCCCGGTTGCAACTGCGGTGTCACGCAGATCAGATCGCATCGAAGATGCGAATCACGAACGAGCATGAGAAACGAAAGCGCGATCTCGTTTTCATTTACTTTTATTTAATTTATTTGTCCCTTTTGCCTCAATCTTATACAAAAAAATTTGTTTAGAACTAGAAAAATAGATGGGGAACGCGGTGAATAATTAGATTACGGATTCTTTGTAGGGGAACTCGTGCGGTATCATCGCTTGTCCGCGTGATAGTGGTGATTTTGTGCAATTTTCCCAATCACGTTTGGGAATAACTCGGGACGTGCGAATCGTCGAAGATCAAAGATTCGTAGGCGGCGACGCCGTGCATCCTCGCGATACTACATCCGTAAAGCCGACGATAGGATTTTCATAAAAAAAGGAGAGATTTCTGGGCGCCGAAGTCACGCTCGAGTTGGGGAAAACTCTGATTTTCTCGACGCGCGATTAGACATTCGAGCGCCGCGCAACTTTTATTACCGCGCACGTGGAGCGAGAGAGGGACCGCCAATTTACTCGGATCGGAGATTTCGGAAGTTTTGCTTATTGCGAAATCGAGGGTTGTCTCATTGAGATTCCAGCATCGCGTCCGGGTACTATTAGTATTCGAGTCACGCGGTTTATATTCCTCGCTAAAATATGTAAAGCCGACTTCAGTTAGTAGCTGTACATACAAAACAAAAAGAATTATCCCGATACCGTTCGTGTAATGTTTACTTATTCAGAAATAATAACGTAATTGTATTTCTCGTATCGTAGATTGCAATTACAGATATCCGGCAGTTTTCTAGTAAATTTGCAGCTATTTGTTAAATTTTATAACGATACAAATATATAACGGGCCTGTGACAACCAAGCACAGGAAGGTCAAAACGTAGTCAAATATCAAAATTCCGATGTAGAGATAATGTTTAATTAATTAATATATTAATTTAATTAATTAATTTATTTATTTATTAAATTAATAATTAATACATTAATTAATTAAATATTATTCTCTAGATTATTAGAGTTGATATTTAACTGCGCTGACATACCTCTTATTTCTAAATTTCTTGGAGTGAAATCTAACTCCAAACGAGTAGATATTCATTTTAATAGTGAAAATATTGCCACTCGTAAGTAGTAAAAATTCACTTTTCACAAAAGTAACTGTAACTCTGAACGTAGAGTAAACGTGTTGCTCGTTTTTCAAAGTGAATAATTTCTTGCCTAAACACCATTCTTTATATAGGGATATATCAAGGAATATAAATATACCCTCGACTATTAAATACACATACAAGTAACGAATAATGACAACAAGAAAGACAGTCAGACAACAGTGTTTTTGTTAATGGCTCATACACGCTTTACGTTTCATTTATTTTTCGTGAATGAAATATTCACTCTACACTATATAAAGTGAAAATATATTCCACAAAATAGAGTACAGATTTTTCATTCCATTTTGCAGAGAGTGAAAATTTACTCTGCAAAACAAAAATAAGAGAATTCACTTTATATGATTGAAAAGTCACTCTAACTCGAATGATTCGACCAGTCGACTAAATCTTTCAAGTATGTTGTCATTCTAAGAAATTTAGAGAGATATTTTGTAACAATATTTGTCATATTTTGTAAAACTTTACGTTTCAAAAATCAAATTGTGTACGTGCCGTTGATTTTTATCAAGATTTATCTCCCGACTTAAATTTGATTATTTTCAACGAGATCTTTATACTTTTCGAGACGATTCACACAACCGGGTGATCGGTCACACGCGATAGCTGTCTGTCTCTCGCTCCGCCTGTGCCCTACTGCCTAAGCTGTCAGAAAAGCAAATATATCGAGGAACCAAAGATTTCTGAGAGACTCTCCGTATTCTTTGTAGTGGAGTTGCAGAAGATTTGCCAAATGTATTACGACCGCGTCTACCTTTGTGAGGGTCAGAAGTGGGATTTGGAGCGTGAAGTTCGGAAAAGGGACTACGAGGTACAGGAAAAGTGAAAAAGTACAGCGACAACGGCGAACAATGCGAGGAGAAAGAGAGCAACCGTCAAATCGCACGTCTTTTTTGATCATTTCCATCCCCGTCGACCCACGCATATCACACAATATAAGGGCACCAAGCCGCCCGTCCCCCTCCCCCTCTGTCCCCGTCTCTCTCTTCGCGTTGTTTTTCCGCTCACCCCCTTTTCTGTATATACGTTTCTCTTTCAATTTGTCGTTCTCTCTTTCACGATGTTTTTCTTGGAGAACACTTGCGGTGCGAACGCAGATTTGCTCCGGGGCGCAAACCAATGGAAAAAGTTTCCACGGTGAAAACGCACATGGAAGAATCTTCGATGATAACATTTTGCCATCCTGTGGATCTTTGTAATCTTGATCAGTCCTGCCTCGATAATTTCAACGACGATCTATAACGATCTACTCGTTTTCTTTTTAATAAAGTATTTTTGCGACGGAAAAATCGCGAATAACAACGAAAAGACTTTCTCTTTTTTCTCGTGGATATGAAGTGCCGCAACGGAGAATATTTTTTTCGCCAGTCACATATTTTTGCTCTAGACTATTTTTCTTTTGCTCTCTCTCTTTTTTTTTTTTTTTTTACCGCGTAACGTGCCGTGAATCTATCTGAACCCACACCTTTTCTATCGTCTATCTTTACTGTCTGGCTAAATGCACACTGTATCCACTCGCTCTCTCTTTTTCTTTCTCTCTCTTATAACGTGTCTTGTCAAACAAGTCTATACACTGTTTTTCTATTATCTAACCATAACGCAACTATATCTCTCTAAGCTTTTTACTAACTTGCCAACGAAAATAAAAAAGAAGCTTTATTCTCGAGTCAGGGCTGGGCAAGCTTATAGAGAAGACGACCGATTTTGTTACATCTCCTTTACATACTTTCTCGAATTTACAGCATAATCATCCGTACGAAAATTTACGCAATTTACGATCACAGATTGAGATCGTTGACGTTGCGTTTCGCGCGCCGAGAAAAATAATCGTGAAACGAGGAGGACGTACGATTTCGCAGTGATAGATTTGTTGCTAAAAAAAAAAGAAAAAAAAAAAGAAAAAAAAAGAAAAAAAAATGCAATCGAAGAAAATATTTTACCCACGGGGATCATCGAGAAAGAATCCTCTTTAGTCTCATGCGAGGCTAAACTGACACTGTATGCCTGAGACTACGCGCGCGTGTGTGTGCGCGTGTGCGTGCGTACGTGCGTAGATGTGCGGTGCAAAATCAGAAAGGAAAGTGGAAGAAAAGAAAAAAAATAATACAATAAAAAAAGATACGTAAATTGTTGCGACTTTTACGGTGTCTTCTTCTTATCTTTTTTCTTTCGTCTCTTATATGCTTTACGTCTCTCTCTCTCTCTCTCTCTCTCCCCCCTCCCTCTCTTTTTATACAGTTTTTCTCTGTCTCTCTCTCTCTCTCTCTCTCTCTCTTTTTTGCTTACTCTGCCCCGTTATCTCTTTAACACTATCATACACATAGCACGAATATATGTAATTTCTACCAAATGCAAATAAATTTGCTTCATTGCACATGCATGGCTTTTTTTAACTAATAAACGGTTTAAGATACGCAATATATGTATATGCAGAATGGACGCGGGTTAATTAGCGCTTGGGTACGGTAATAGGATTGATGAGCCGGGTGAATAGCTTCATTATCGTATTGATTAATTTTGTGTAATTGAGAACTTGATCGATCACTACCTGATATTTCGGAGCTTTACGTGATTAACGATAGATTCGTATTCTGCTGAAATATCCATTGTCAGAATCATGTATCATGCCACGTAAATTAATCGTCGCCAAACAAGCAATCTCTCTGTCTCTCTCTCTCTCTCTCTCTCTCTCTCTCTCTCTCTCTCTCTCTCTCTCTCTTTCTCTTGTTTTATCATATTAATGTATTTGGAAACTGAATGTATAATTAGATAATATTTACGTTAATTGATAGAGTAAATTAATACAATAAATTAACATAAATTATTCTTTTCATTTAACTTTTTCATCTTTAACATTTCTGTAAATCAAATTGATTTCAGAATTTTTTACAGAATTATTTTTAAATGCGAATTAATTTAAATTATATTGGCTTTGAAGAAAAAAAAATATACTCATAATTTATCAATTCAATTATCGGTGCGGAATAGATTCTCTAATTAAAAGCGTATGATAATAACGATTTTTGAAAATAAAGAGATTTATTGCAGCCTAATTAACAATAAACGCTTATACAATCGCTAACTTTTCTATTAATTTTGTTGCAATTAAATACGATTAAACTCGATAAATTTTATTCGCGATCGACATCGTGAATCAATCGAGTGAATGAAATTTTATTTATGTTTATCACAATTAGCGTAGTACGTTGATACTTTTGTAATAGCGCGATAAAAAGTATGGCACTTCATATTCGTCGCGAAGAAAGAAAAACAAACAATTCCATCATGCGTGTTTTTATTTTATTATTCTTAATGCTTAAGCAATTGCATAAATTTTCATAACTGTGATATATAAAACGTGATTCTTATCATTAACGTAGTTTTGAAAAAAAAAAAAAAAAAAAAAAAAAAACATCACGCGTCCAAAGTGTGTCATGGATTATTTAAACTCCTTCCCGTAAAAAACGTAATGGTTTTGCGATACTCGCAAAATCGCATCGAGAAAAGCATTAGCCCCGACAGTGGATACATACATACATACATAGATACTCGGCAAATAATTTTCTTCGAAAAACGGTTATCGTATACCTCCACATACGCTCCGAAAGTTGGTTGTTTATCTTTTCCTATCACGTTTTTTCTTTTCTTCTCCATTCTTAACTCTCACAAAGGTGGACTGGCTCGGAAACGGATTAAAAGATTACGAGACCGAAGTGCCATGCTGTGAAAATCTTCAGGCCGCAAAACTTTCCTCTTGTCTTTTTTTTTTCCTTTTTGTTCGATTAATCGAACCCAGCCCTCGCCCATTCGATTGATCTTTGTGAGGTGGATAGTAAATGTGTATTATAAAAATTTCCGACTCACGAGAGAGACGTTGGAGTGAAACACGTACAGGCGTCTACGAATGTCTTTAAAGCGAAGGGAAATTGATTTTGCACCGACTCGCACGCACCGCCGACTGTCAGTGTCTTCTTGCCATGGTGTTCAATTAGGCTGTAAATAGCGGATTCGTCTTGGCAGAACTCTGTTCTCCTTTCGCGACAAGATTCTCGAAAGAAAATTATATTCTTCTCATTTTTGACAGATTTATATTATAACTTTAAAATCAATTTTATCAAACCACTCTCTGTTTAAATATATTCATGTAGTGCGTCTCGTGAGAATCGTTAGCAATAACTATTCTACATTTTAAATGAGTTTCATATGTTCACACATGTTCTGCTTTGAAAATAAATGATGTTGTTGTTGTTGTAAGATAATTAAAGCATATTGTTAGCAAACATAAAATAGCTGAAATGAAACCGACTAAATATCGATTTCAAAGAATAGTTTCACGCTTCGAGTGAGAGGAACAGAGCTCTGGCAGTCTAGAAAACAGATTGTAGTGGATTTTGTAATTTTTTTCTCATCATCCACGGCGGACGAAACAGCTGATCGTGACCAGCCGGTCCCCTGATTGGCCAAAATGAAATTCACACTCCATCGTATCCAATCTCTCACTTCTCTTTCTCTCTCTTTCTCTCTTTTGTCGTTCCCGCGCTCGTTCCCTTTCTTATATAAGAACTTGCACAAAGAGAAGAATAAAAAAGGAAGGATATACAAAAAAAAAATAGTCAAATGATTCTTAAGAAGAAAGGGAGAGAATCCGACAAGTAGCTTTAGAATAAAATTTTGCTCCTGAGAAAGCTGTTCCAGAAAAGTAGAATAATCAATATTACTCGTAAGAGCGATAAAAGTGTTTTCAGAAACGAAGATTTTATACGATGGCGGCTATACGATGATACGAATCGACTGGAAATTGCATTTAGATTTAATCTGTTCCGGGATTCTGCATATGTAATGCAACAAATCCGACGATTTCTCTATGTCTTGCATGAGTTTCTACAATGGATTCTATAGATATTCATCCAATCCTGTGGAACAGTTTCCACAGGATATTGTAACAGGTCAATATATTATGTTTTCTGCCAGATATAAAAATGGAACTTTTATTGCTATAATGGTTTACGAAATTTTTACTATCGCTATAAAATCGCGCAATTTCATGTATATATATATATATCGCATATTCTTTTTTTTCCTTTTTTTTTGCCGTGAAGTCAAATAAAGTGACCGGTTACAATGTTTCAAAAATCGAAATAATTCCAACTGAAATGTGATAAAAAGTGTTATTTCACTACACAGTTATCTTATTTACAAATAGCGTGTAAATTCTCGTCGGTAATGTAATTTTTGCTAAAATTTTTATCTTTCGATTAAATTGTTTTTTTCAATACGAATATCGTATCATGATAGTAAACATTCCCTCCTTCCCGCAACAGTCTTTTTGTTATTATTTACTTTTACGGTTTCCGGTTCTCTTTCTTTCCTATATTTCTCTATATTTCCATTATCATTCGTCCATCTCTCATCGCGAAATCGCTCTCCTTTATTACCGAACCATTGCCATCATCCGCTATTGCAGTTAATCCGCAAGCCAATTTACTGTCAATCTCGATCTGTCGAGTGGCTCGCTCGGCTGAATATCTGTGCGCTTGCGGCTTAACATGTGTAAATTCCCTTATCTCTTTCTCTCTTGCCTGCTTTTGCCACGCAGGACACATGCCGATACGATTTGATTTGCTTGTTTGTTGGTTTTTTTTTTTTTTGATTAACCGTTTGTGGCTGGATTATCATGTCGTTCACGTGAATCCACTAATCCGCGTTTTTCTCTACGATGCTTTTTTATCGTTTACACCAACTATTTATTGTACAACTTTCTTCCTGTTTCGGGAAAAAAAAATTTTTTTCCTTTGTAAATCTAAAAGTTTTAGATACCTCAAGTATTTTTCACTTGTTGTATAGAGTACGTTTGTGAATATGAATACTGTCCCATATTGTAAATAAATGTCACTTTGTTGCAATGCACATATTCGAGACAGTTAACTCTCTTCCTTTACTTTTTATATTAAAAAGAAAGATGACTATAAATACGCATGAATAAATTATGTTGCAATGTCAAATGAAATAGATGTTAATAGAAATATTCGATACGTGCAGATCGCGGACTTGAACAGCCAGGTCAACGATCTCCGAGGTAAATTGTAAGTATTCCCTCTTTATTATATCGTATATAATAAAGAAAAAAAAATGAGAATTATTTTATCGATACACTTTCTTGTCGAGACTCGCGAATATATTTTTACTGTTTAATTTTTCATTAATTTTACTACATTTCACTATAGCATGAAACCGACCCTGAAGAAGGTGTCCAAGTATGAGAACAAGTTCGCTAAGCTCCAGAAGAAAGCCGCTGAATTTAATTTCCGTAATCAGCTGAAGCAAGTCAAGAAGAAGGAATTCACCTTGGAGGAAGAGGACAAGGAGGTAAGAATAACCGTTTTCAATAGAATTTTCGCGTCTAGGGGACGTGAATATTTTTTGCAAAATTGTTTTTTCCCTGCCCGTCAAAAGTCTATTCCAAGCGTTCTTTGAATTTATAAAAAAAAAAATTTGCAGAAATATAAACTGAGATTTTTCTTTTTACGTCAATATCGAAATATATGCTCCAATTTGTATCTTAAATTTGTATATTTGTATATTTATTGTATTTGTGCAGATGTTGTATTTCTGCAGATTTAATTTTAATTGATAAATTCACATGGATAATTTTTGAGTTTTGCAAGGAACGCTACTTTTTACAGCCGTACGACGGGTAGGTGTTTAGGATAATAGGTGTTTTTTAATAAACAAAAAAGAAACAGTTTTTGTGACCCTGGTTTTCTTTTTGTGTACAAAACCCAATTGGCAGGTTTTTTCGTATCAGTAATTTTTTGTTATAATATCCAATTTAGGAGATCCGCATTATAACATGCTCTTGTTCGTATTTCGATATTATTGCCGTAAAACATTTATCATGATATATTTCCCCGGAGTATTATTTTATTGGTTAATTTGAAAGCTAAATTTCCCGAAAATCTCGGGCAATGGATATATAATCGCGCGGTAATTAATCATCGGTTCATCGAACCGCGATACTTTCAATTAAATATATGAAAGTGTTGTCATTTTGAAGCCGTTAAATTTATGCGAATTGTCTAACCGCAAAATGTATGATTATGACAATCGATGATCGCAGTTTATACAAAAAAAAAAAAAAAATGATATAATATATGGACGAGTATTTTTCCGTCATACGAGCGTGATCTCCTCAAAAGGACTATCTGTAAATCCTTTCTCGTACATGTACTCATAGTAGTAGTAGTGGTAGTTGACTAGGCAATTTGTGTTGTTCTTCACAGCCCAAGAAGTCCGAGAAGGCAGAGTGGCAGACCAAGAAGTAGATTTAATATAAGAAAATAAACCAGTTTGAGTGCGAAATATCAATAAAACGCAGATTGTCATTACGAACCAAAAAAATAAAAATCGAAACGAACGAAAAACTCAAACTTCTTCACACACAGACACATACATTCACGCACACGTACACGAAGGAGACATCCACACGGTCGCGTTTTTACAATCGACTTGACACGCGCGCACACAAAAATAACCGCGAAAAAGCGCACACAAGAGAAGAGAGGAAAAAAAAAAAAACAAATACGCGTAAAGCACTTTTGATACCGTTTCTATCGACATCTCGCGTGTTCGCCAGCGCGTTTTCGTCGTCACGTTCGTTCGAATTGTTGGCAAACTAGTTCGTTAGCGCCGCGGAACAAATTAACGAGTGAGGACTGAAAATTGCACGAACAATCCTAAGAGTTATCGTCGATATTTAATTATATTATATTCCTCTTTCGGATTAGGCGGTCAAAACGAGCGATGTAGAGAGAAGCTGAGTCTGCGTAAATATATTCACGTACAATTATTATACATGAATAAAAACGATAAGTTGTGGCAATAAACGATCTAACAGAGCGCACGTGAATAAGTCAGATGCCTCCCTCTTCTACGTCCTATTCTTTCGTCATGACATCCTTTATCGACAAATGTTTCTCTTCTCTTTCTCTCTCTCTCTCTCTCTCTCTCTCTCTCTCTCTCTCTCTCATTTTCTATATTTTTTTTTTATTTTTACCGTTTATTTTCTTTCCATCTGTCGAGTTTCTCACTGCGACAGATCGCTCTTGATTTTTATTTTCCCTTCTTTTTGTCTTTGCATCCATTGGATGCAAAACTCGATAACTCAAACTGACCCAATTCCCAATTCTTTTTGTTCTACGTAATGGAAATGCGATGCTGAGTATGCGATGATGTGTGAGAATGTTAACGTGATTATAGTATATTTTTTGCCATAGGTATATGTATATACATATGTTTTATGTAAAATCAGATACGATTTTCACTCCGGCGTGCGTAGAAAAACTCGTATTTTCTACTCGCGTGATAAGAGAAATTCTTTTACGACAATGTTACGCGAGAGCGTATTTCAAATATTCGATAAGGAAAAAGGTCAGGTGTTATCGAGAATCGTACCGTTTCTCTCTCTCTTTCTCTCTTTTTCTCCTCCCGTAAAACTTCACTAATTCGCCTTTCTCTGAAACATCGTTTAATTTCCTTTATCTCACTCTTTTTCTCCGACATATCGCGGCAATTACTGTCTAATTTGTTTTCGGTATTTGTACATCTTTTTTTTAATATTCATTTCCCTTTCCCTCTACTTCTACCTAAATGTAATTATGCAAAAATCTTCGCGATAGCGTAATCCAGCACGAAATAAATAAAATACATATATAAGGTTAAGAGGGGCGTGCAAAAAGGTGAGAATGGCTTGTAAAGTATATTTGAAACTGACAATTCTTCATTTTTATTTCGTACATAATAGCAGAAGCGCTTTACTCACACATATATGCCTGCCCACACACATTCGCGTTTTTCTACTCTTTACTATCTAATTATACTGTTGCCCTCCGTTTTTCCGCACACTCGCCTCGTTTATCTTCTGTTCACACGTGTTAATTGCCGCGCACTTTCTCACGCAAAATCGTTCGTCCGGCAAATTACCGCTATGCAAAACGTTAGAGAAAAAGTAAATAGAAAGAGAAATACCAGCTCGCCTGAAAACAAAGAAATTGAAACACGCACTCTCTGAAACTAAAGTTTCGTTTAATCGAAGCAGTTGAAGCTCTTTCGCAGCTTGCCTTATCGCCGTCATTCGGCTGCCATGCTTCCAGGCTGTAAATGTGTAGGATTTGTTGCTCCATCTTTGTTTGTCTACAATCGTGCACGCATTTTGACACATTAAAAAAAAAAATCTCTTTCATTAAATTTTCATGGAATCTGCGATAAATAAATATATCCAGTTTAAAAATATTTCGACACGATCAATATGCGTGTATTAGATTATGATGTCGATCATGGTTTACGATGTAAGCCACGAACGATGCGTTATTAAACGATATTTAAATGTAATGTGTATATTAAATCCTTAATCAATGTCCACGTCTTATCCGTTGACTAATAATGTTGCTCTTGCATTATGTTCGCAGAACGCGTCAAAAGATAAGGTAAAACTTTAACAGCCAACTTGTAGCTCGATATGCATGTGTGGAAAAGAATGACGTGTGTGATAGATGGGAGTAGATAGGAGAACGAATAGATTACATGTGCGTGTATATGAATATGGAAGAATGGAGGGATAGGATACAGAAAAAGCTTTCTTCGTTCTTTCTTCGCTCGTAGTGATGCAGCATTCGTAGTGTTTCGCTTTGTACTCGTGATATCCTCACGATGTTTAGACTTTTAGACGCATTGCTCCTGAAAATTTGCAACGATGCTGCCAGCCATTGTCTTAAAATTAGTTTTACGTTTCAATGTTTTTATTTTTTTTTTTTTTTTTTTTTTTTTTCATTTATTTTATTTCGGAGATTAGTTCAGCTTGTTCCGCTGTTTCTTTTTATTTTTTACTAACAATCTGCACGGCTTTGTAGATCCTCCGGACAGGAGCGCAGCTCTTCCAGACGACGTTTACGAAAACGTCGAGAGAATTTTTTTTCGGTAGTAAAGGATACGCGGAATTGGCGATCCTGAAAGTTGGCACAAAAATTTGCGATTGAAGAATGCAATTATAGCGATGCAATCCACGACAACAATCACGAAGCAATTTTTATCTAAATCGTTCTCGTAAATTTTTGGCACACAGCCCTTCTGCCTAATTAGTCCCTTTCGAACCCCCGAACACTTTTTAAACCCCCAGCACTATGGTCCCTGTTTTGCGAGAGTTCACCCCGACACTGCTAATCAGTGTGAGAATCTAATCTCGAACATGTGTTGTACGAGAGTTTCATGTATTTGATCGCAACATTTCCTCAATTTTGCAGAAGAAACCCGACTGGTCGAAGAAGGGCGAGGAAAAGAAGGTAAAAGAAGAAGATGTGGCACCACCGACACCGGTGGAAGAATGAGACAATTGAAAATGCTCGCGCGAGAGACACACAGGATCATCTGTCCGTCATCGTCAATAACCGCTCGATGCAACAACTCCAAAAAAAAACTTCCTCTTATATTTTTTAACTATCGATTCATTAATTTTATGTATCCCACTGTCATGAGTTGCACGCAAAAATCTTGCCCATCTGTCTGTCCGTTATGATTGCTACAAAATCCTAGATTGTATCAAAATTTTTTGACATCCAATATCCGTAGCTCGATTTCCTATCAAACCTTTTTTATGGATGTGATGTATCTATTTCTTTTAAATAGACTTTATAAAATGTTATAGAGCTCTTGTTGCGTGCAAGATATGTGAAAACAAAAAAAAAATTAAATTTGTCTTTCTATAAACCGATTGAGAAGGAGAAGGATTTAATTAAAGAGAATAACGGGGGGGAAATATATTACTTAAGGTTTATTGTAAAGCAAAATATTTAACAATACTCAAAACCTCTGTGTGTGATCATTTCCCTATATTTTTCATATTCCTTTATAAGAAATCGTTTTAACCTTGGACGATTTAACCAAATTCTATATAATGTTTTTTGTACGATAATAATTGTCATATCACCGTGTGTTTACATATTTTTCATCAAATAGATGATGTAAAAAAGATTGACTAATTTTCTTTAATGACATAATTATGAAAAAAAAGAAAAAAATCTTGTTATTTCAGTTTAATTTTTTAAGAAAGATATTATTTCTTAATTTTTATTTAATTATATATCTCTGGTGCAACCTACAGTATTAGAATAATTTAGTTTGATTGAAGATATTCAGTGTCATTCTGATATTTTCCTTTTCAGTCTTGATAAATTTTATCTATAAAAAATATCAGAATGCGTTAATAGAGTATCATGTTAACAAAAAATTCGTACTGAACTTTTTAATCGTTATCGCAGCATTGATCGATGAGAATAATGACGAAAACTCTTTAATTTGTAGAGGGAAGCTAATATCTAGAGATAGATACGGTAGGTATGTCACTAACCGGATTTCGCTTAATAACCTATTCGCTATTGAGTGACGCTTCCGACACAGCTTCATCACGTTCGCTATGATACACATGCCCTTATATATGCTTTGACAATTTTAATCTACTTAATTAATTTACGAATCCGTTCATTCCTCTTTACTTTTGAAAAGTCCTTCTGTCGATTAGTATTCAAAATGAAATGTGTCTCGATGATAATTTCGACTGATAACTAGCTTTATACAATTTACAATTTACAACTAGCCTAAACAATTTAGCATTTCAATATATATTTTATTCAGTTTTATTTATTTTCTAGAAAAAATTCCGACAACTATTTTATTGTCTTCTTATTTCTATTCATCGATGAAAAATATTATATTTAAAATATAAATTAAACTTAAAAAATTGTTTTTCTTTTATTTTCTTTTGTTTATTCAACGCTTACAGTCACAGTTTCTTTCGTGCGCGTTTATTATTAATTATCGCGCCAATTTGCGTCTCGATAATGGACGTTGATGTATCCAATTAAATGGCACTTCCAACAAAGCCGCATTATATCAACTCGAAACAAACATTGAGCTTTTTTATTCGATGGCACGCTACATGCGATCAATTTTCAATCTCCCTGTTTATTTCACAATTCATCGATCGTTTTCCATACGCTGGCGTAAACCTATCCTCCCCTGCAACCCCATTTCGGCACGCGTTCTACGCATTTGACTGTATTTATAATCATATCGGACGTCGCGCACATTGTTTAATTATCTTGACAATATACGTGATCATAATGGCTGCGATGATTTATGGCACGAAACGCCGTCAACGAAGCCGGGAGAAAGCGAGCGGTGCGTCGTAAGCTCGATGGACGTTATATATATATGTATATAAAGCATTATTATATCGAGACCGGAACAAATGACGTATCTATAAACAGCGGTTTAATACGAGTACATTTGCGAAATGTGTGCGCTGAACGTTAATCAAACAATTTAGTACATGTGTCGACTGTTTGCGCAATTGTGTTTTGCCTACGCGGAAGGACTTTTCGTGACAAATCCCATGATGAAACAAATCCATTTCTCTTGCCAATCACGCATTAAATTCTAATGAAATATACATATTTGGAATGTCATTTTATTCTCACTATTCTATCTTATTGCCTTTATCACTGGAAAAATTCCAGTGGCCGAAAAAAACACCTATATAATTCTCCTCGACCTTTTGACATTCCATTAACTCCTCTTTAGATACATATTTCGATTTATCATACGTATTAAAAATCTTTGCTGCCTGATAATAAATTTGCATTTTGCGTCAATGCATACGTGTTTTTGTGCATAGGAAGGCGAACAAGCCGAAGTTCCTGCTGCGGAACCACCGCCACCGGAACCGACACCGACGCCCGAACCAGCGCCAGCCCCGACTCCAGCTCCGGCTCCGGTTCCACCAGCGGAATCCGCACCCACACCGTCACCAGCACCTCCAGCCGATGGTGCTCCAGCAGCTCCTGCCGCAGAAGGTGTTCCATCGGCGGAAGGAGCTGCGCCAGCACCCGCTGGTGAATAAGGCTTAAAAAGATTTTTAATACACAGGATTTCTGGCGAAGCTTTTTTTTTCTTTTTCTTTTTAAAACTTGAAATTTTTCTAGGCCAAATTTTCAACTGTAGAACGTATTTCAGATCAGTTTTTCTCAATTTTGATTAATAATCTTTCAATCAATTGTTTTATCAAAATTTGATAGTGCACGCGCGGTGTCTTCTTTTTCGTCATCATTTTTTAATTTTATATTTTTCAACCAAATATCATAATTATTTTATATTAACTTAATTTTTGATACTTTATATTAACTTAATTATAGAAGGGGCGCCTCCAGCAGAAGGAGCCGCACCATCTGCGGAAGGTGTTCCGCCACCGGCGGAAGGTATCGCACCACCGACGGAAGGAGCTGCGCCTGCGGTTGAAGGAACCGCACCTGTTGCTCCTGCGGAAGGAACAGCGCCTCCAGCGGAAGGTGCACCGGTTGAAGGAGCACCTGCAGCCGAAGGCTCTGCACCCGCTGCTGCTCCTGCTGAGGGTGCACCCGTAGAAGGAACACCAGCGGAAGGTTAATTTCATCTTTTCTTGTTTTTTTATATTAATAAAAAAAATATCAGTTTTATTATTTTCACAAAAATTATGCTAAATTTTCGAAAAATACAAAATAAATCTGAATTATATATATTAAATCTTTAACTGTAAATACCGTATACTGACATATGTTTCTTACAACAAAAACTTGTAAGTACAATTTTAAGTCGAATAATCCATGCGTAAAGATTTTTCAATGTTCATTTATGATATCGTTATTTTATGCTGATTAATAATAAGTTAAGACAATATTTTGCTCAATAATTTTAAAATAGCTTTTTTGGATGTAACAGTTAAAATATTGATGTCGATTAATCATTGTCAATTTCAATCATGTTTGTTTTCAATTTTCTAAAATTCTAAAAAATGGTTTTGTAACAAAAAAATGTAAAAAGAATTGTGAATGATTTATTATACATATATAATAGAAATTTTAGCACCTATTCCGTAATAAAAAAAAGAAAAAAAACAATTGCGTAGGTGCAACACCAGCAATACCGGAGGGAACTCCTGCGGCTCCGCCAACGGAAGGAGCTCCTTCAGCCGAAGGAACTGCAACTGCTGCAGCTCCAGCGGAAGGTGCACCAGTCGCACCTTCCGAAGGAGCCGCACCCGCTGCTGCACCCACAGACGCAACACCCGCAGCTCCAGCAGAAGCTGCACCGGCGCCCGTCGAAAGTACGTAAAGTATTCACTGTGCGTGATTTTATTGTTTATTTTGTTTTTCAGGTTACATAGTATTTATTTTTTCATAAATCTGGCATTTTAAACTTTTACGAAAACATTTGCAATCGTTTTTTTATCGAGACGTTTTTATTTTGTGAAATCAAACACTTTACTACACGGTTTTGTATTTTGCAAAAAAAAGAATTTGGAACAATAAAATTTTTTGAGTCTGTCAGCCAGCTTTACGTTGTCTGGCAAAATTGACTATTAATTTTGAATTTTTTAACTTAATTTTTAGCTAATCTAGTTTTGATATTGCGAGTTACAATCCGCATCAGAGGCAGTCCCTCGCTAAAGAGCGCGAAATTCATCATGAACGGTATGTCAAAGCCAGCAAGTAAGAAACGCAACGGACTAAAAAGGAAAAACCAATCGCATTCGACAAACTAAAAAATATCTAATCTAGCGTCATAGGCATGTTATGGGCGAACTAATTATCGCAAACTAATCGTGTACCTGTCAGACATCATTTGCGATATAGTGTCTATTGGAGGAAAATCGATGAGAACTATTCTCCTCGGCTATCATCGATTTATCATTAATTCTAATTAATAATTTTGTATTCTGTTACCGCGATTGCTTCTCGCGTTAATCTCTTTTCTTTTCTCGCACAGCACCTGCATCGTAACCTGGACGAAAAAGGGAACGGAAAGAGAGAGCGAAGGATCACACATATTTTGCCACATACTTTTCTCTCGTTGACGTAAAACTTTGCGGAACATCTGCACGGTCAACAGTAAATAAAGAACGAACATGAAATCGCAACCTACACGACATCGCAGCTTGCACTTTTCTTATCGTCATCATCACCATTATGTATCATTATCATCGTCATCGTCAGCGTCCTTACCATCATCTCTATCGCCGCCGCTGCCTCATCGCTCACGCCTTGCATATTCATCGTTCATGCATCACGAAAACTCGCACGTGCCGCACGAGATGCAAAGGAAAACAGGAATAATAAGTACGTGCAAGAAAGAGAGAGATCGCGTTTCTCGCCGCACGATATGTCTTACGGTCGAGACCTCGACGCGGAGCTCATATTTTATTTGTCTCATATCCGTTATGAGAAACAAATCATATCATTAAGATGCCGGGAACGGGACAGTCCTTATTCGACAAATGCTACGATTATTAATCGAGATTATGTAACGCATGCGTTTCGTCACGTTCGCTCGAGCATCCGATAACTTTTCTATCAAAAGATCACTATTAATTGTAACAACAGGGGTACAAGTAACCAACGGCGAGTCGGAATTCTACTAATACATCCACTGTGGCACGTCGCAGTTTTCTTTACACAGATCGATATCGAATCGACACATCTTCTGTACACGAGAAATTGGATTTCGTAATAAAAGCTTTTCTTCGAGTACTGGTAACGCTTCTCTCATTTAATAGACGTGTTTGCTCTTTCCCCTTATCCCGCGTAATTTATTTCGTCCTCTATTCACGATTATTCTTTTTCTATTGCGTATAATTCATAAAGGATTAAAAAATAATCGAGTAATAACTCGTTTAAGGAAAATTCTAAAGATTATTTTATGTCAAAAGTTAATACATCTAATACATTTCAAGATTCATGAATTTGATATTGCAAAAAGGACTTTTAGCCTTTTTTATATAAAATTAATGATAAATTTGTGAGTTAAAATAAAGATTCGTAGAATATAAATTAATCTCAAAATTGTAAATATTATTTTATATCAAACTAATTTTTTATAGCAACGAAAATTTTAATTTAACAAAGCAAATAAATAAAATAAATACTAGAATGTATATACATTTTTGAAAAATTGCATAAATTGAAGCGTATTAAACCTGATTCTTCAAATATAATAAAATTTCAATCACTGTTTGAATTTGAAATTAGAGATGCCTACATAATATTCTATCGCCTAATTCTAATTATTTCATCTTGATTGTAAATGATAATTCTCGTTCAGTGGATGCACTTTGGTTAATTCCGCCATCATATATCGATAATTGATTCTCGTAATCATTTTGGCATGATAAACAATAGCACAGTTTACATAAATCAAAATTGAAAATGTAACAGCAACGAGGAAGGTGTCTGATAATCATAATTTTACGCGTGCGTGTCATTATTGAACCATATAAAATAGATAGAAGATCATTACGAATGGGTTTAGTCAAAGTTGAAATATTCAAGGCTCAATATTCGCATTCGCGTGGAAAGCGAGAAACAAAGAGGCATTTGATACAATTATAACGGCTTCTCTCGCGAGGTAATAATTGCATCGAAACCATAAAATAGCAAATTACGTACCTCGGGTGTGTTTATCGTATGAAGGCAGGATCAGAAATAATCGTGTGAAGCCAAATGGTTAGCAGAAGGTTGTACAGCAAATCCATCGGTGAAATATAACGCGAACTGTATAAAGTTAATGTCAATCAATTGTCTCACATTTTCAGTACCGACACGATATACTGTAAACAATAATATTAAACTATAATATACATATCTAATATATGAGTGATACGACAATATCGGCTGATACTTTTTTTTCGACACTCGCGGTATTTTTTTCCACACTACCGACATTTTTCTCGTCACTCTTGACACATTTTTCAACACTCCCGACACTTTTGTTCAACCCTTCCGTTACATTTTCCGACACTCCCGGTACTTTTTTCGACACTCTATTTATATTACTTCACTTGCAGATGATATTTATCGTAATGGCGTTAATCACGATTGATTCCGTTTCTTTGAGATACGTTCACGATTATAATTACATATATAGAAATGCGAATATAATAATCTTTATCATTAAACTCATTGTCAGTTGTTAATAAACTTGCGTTACAATGTTCATTATAGATAATTAATGTATCACTTGATTGAACATATTACGTGAGCAACGCCTATATATGATATGTATATGACACACGAGAGAGAGAGAGAGAGAGAGAGAGAGAGAGAGAGAGAGAGAGAGAGAGAGAGAGAGAGAGAGAGAGAGAGAGAAAGAGAGAGAGAGCCGCAGGAAAGCTCGAACTAACCCGAATGGTAGATAATATTTGACTAAATGCTATTTGGAAAAATAGTGCCGAAGACTCGGAGATCTTGAACGCGAGGAGAAGGAGTGGGGTGACCTTCGACGCGAGCTCGTCGTTTGTCTTCTGCGTATCTTTTTGTGTACAATCCACGGTCGCGCAAAACAACTATACTATCGCGTACAACGTATATAATATAATAATATAATATTACTTCGAACATAGCGATTTCTTTACCGCAGATTAGATAAGCGCGTATTCTTACAAAGGACAGAAACCCTTAAACGAGAAAGATGTGTTCAATACTTGAGTCTTTTACAATTAGATTTTCGTGATCGTTTAAAAAATATACGTCGATGCAATAAATGCTATACTTTTATTTCATATTAAAGATTATTAATCGTTATTTCTTGGAAAAGTAAACTGATCACAGAATCAATGTGTATCGTAAACATTTAAAACATGTTATTCGAAATTCTTTAAATATGCAAATTAATATGTAAAGATATTTAATATTAACAATTTCTTAGTAACAATGCTATTAATTTTGAAGCAAGGAGTAATTGACGTTGCATAAATAAAACAATGAGTATTTTTTTTCTCTTGAAATATATCCGCTTAGATATTAATAAAACGTAGTAAATATAATAGCAGTTGTAAAAGCAGTTATTACACAATTGTTATTGTATTTTAATAATCTTTCAAGAGAGACAAAGGTTTGCTACTTTGTTTATTGTTAAGACACAAATTATTTTCTAGTTTTAAAGAATTTATAGCAATTATATAAGATGTTATAAAGCAACAATATATGTATATTACATACAATTTCTATCACTCGAAATATATAATCTACGTAAAAAAAAAAAATCAACAAATTAGAAGAAACTCAAACTGAATCGTTTACTCACGAAATTATAGAGTCACAAATTGCAAACCTGATCGCAGTCAGAGATATTAAATTGCATCATGCAAGGCCGCGAGAAGTAGATGGTTGAATATTGTCGGAACGCGAAAAAAATATATCGCGTGAATTTAAAACCTATAAATATATATATCTATATAGTTAGAGTCACGCACGAGTACATATATGAAAATAACCATTTCCAGATGAAATGTTATCGCGTTTATGTAAACGGGACAATATATTCGATCCGGAAGTACCCATCTTCAAGTATCAAGATATTTGTGACGACAAATCTATGTATTCCTCAGTCTCGGACCGTTCTCAGGATTAGTAAAAGCTAAAGTGGCTTTTAATACGAGTCACACACAGAGCGAGGCTTTATAAGACGATAATTGCGCGGAATTATAAAATTGCAAATTACAAAGAGAAAGAGAGACAGAGAAAGAGACAGGCGACGTTTAACTTGTCGGCGCGTGGAAAATAATGGTGCGAGGCGTGAGAGATTGACAGGTTATCGCGCGCAATTCTGGGCCGGTCGGATCGTATACGAGTATACGAGTATACGGCGTACGGCGTGCGGCGCGCACTTCGCAGTGAACTGTCGCCGGCTGCGCGCGAGAGCGGCGCGCATCGAATCAGTCGCGCTCCGACCTCCGTCGCGGAAGGATCACGCTGGTGCTACTCTCGGGCTGTCCCGCGTGTCTGTGTGCGCGTCGTTCTCGATCGCCGGTTTATCGCGCGAGTGTTATATATCAAGTGAGACGTACACGTCGATTACAATAGCGCGAGTGTTGTACTCGGTTTGATCGATTGGTGTAAAAAGTACGTTGTCACGAAAGAGTTCCACACGCGTCGTCTAAGAGAGATCATCGGTGGATGCTTTTTACGTCTTTCCAGCTGGCGAGAGATCGTTTCAAGGACTGCTCGGTAAGTACATGTCATACATACCATATTATATACATATATATGTGTGTGTACATAAGCGCGGCGTAGTAAAAAGATTCGTGCCGGTGGAATTCGTATCTCATTGTCAGTAAACAACGCACGACGCGAAGTTGCGTTTTCAAATCGTACATACGTGTATAACGCGATCATGTGACTACAACTTCATTCGATGTGCTCCCAGTAAAATTGCCGCCGTGGCTTTGTAAAAATATTGGATGAAATATCTAGTTATTAAAGTTAGACACGTATTGATTTTACTCGTCTTTTATTTCACGTGAGAGAAAAATTTAAAAAACAAAGAAAAAGGAATGACTGCGTAAACGGATACGTCTAAACGTAGTAGCACGTGTACGCATAATTTTATTAAATACGTATACAAATTTATATTGCAAAACATGGTGTAACACATCGTTTCTAGAATAAATAAAAATGTGTTGGTAAAAATAATAGAAAAATTGCTGAAACTGTTTACAGAAATTGTTTGTCGTCGGTTTTTTTTAATAAAAATATTTTCCAATATTTATCATACGCGACGTACCTTTTTATATTTTCCATATCCCCCGAATGGATATTTTATATAGATATTTCAATGAACGATGATGGGAAAAGAGCTATTCTTAGAACCCGGTCAGCATTTTATTCGCGCGTTGCAAATTTAAATTGCTCATTTAAGCGTGCAAATTTTTCATATCACAGAAAGCAAACATACGCCCCGAAAAATCGGAACGCGCTCTGCCAGTCTTTACTTTCCGGACTGCAAATATGCTGACAAGGGTAGATTTTCGTGGTAAATAGAAGCGCGTATTCTGTTTGTGTCAATATTCGCAGTACGAGTGACTGTTGTAACTCTAGTGTTAGTCGATGGATGACTTTTCTTTTTTGTAATAAAACCAGTTAAAAATGTGTATAGTCGGATACTTTTATAATGTTTCTGTTTGAACAATCAACAATCAATGTTTTATTTTTGTAATTGAAATATGCGGTCGAAATATTTCAGTCGCTTTTCGTGTTATTGTAGTATACATGTAGAATGAGTGAGAGGTTTTTTTTATATTCATAATTTTATTTGTTTATTTTATAACGTTTTATAAACGAATAATATAAAAGAAAAAATCTCTGTTGTTTTGCTTAGCTGAAAATGACATGAGAGCTATCAAGCATGTCAGGCTTTTGGAATTAAAATCGCTAGTTAAACGTGCTTATGAAACAAATTCCGTAGATAATCCAGAAGAGTAGAAACAATCGCGTACTCAGCGCTACCTGATCTTTTTATTTTCACATAACATTGATCGTATATTTAATTGAAAAAAAAGAAGTAAAAATATCAACCTGCTTATATGCGCGACAAGAACGTGGACCAATGTTTTCCTATTTAAACACCCTGAAATCTAATTACACGCGTACTTGTTTTGACAATGCGCGGAGAAAGAGATTACGAACAGTAGAGGGGAGAAATAGAGAGAATTCTGCCGGTTCGTCCCGGTTGTACCGGTTCGAGTCGTATAGAGCCTGTGAACGAGACGCGTGGATAGACAGACGAGAAAGAGAAAAAGGAAGGAGAGAGAGAGAGAGAGAAAGAGATGCGCGCGGAGAGAGAGATATAGTTGATTGATAAGAAATCCGTCGCGTACGACATTACAACTTCCTCTCTCTGTAAATCCTACGGAATTCAGAGATAGCGATGCTAATACTTGGTCATTAGCAAAATTAATTCTCCGACTATATCGTAAAGTAAAATTGCACACTGGGGTTTTTGTATTTTAAATATTTCATTCACATCCTCAATGCATTTAAAAATCTGCAACATTAATTTCAATTTCCACATAATATAATTGCAATAATCATTGTAGAGAATATTTATAAGAACATTTATAATTATTGGTATATTTTATCATTCGAGGAATGACAGAAGAAGAAGAAAAAATTACTTGTACACAAAAGGGAAAATTTTAGAAAATAAATTAATAAAGCAGTTGAGTATTTTTTTCTCAACACTTATGATATATTTAAGAAATTCATCAGTAAATAAAGCAGCAATTGTGAAATTAGTAAACTTGTTATGTAAATTATATATTTGTAAGCGAATTGAGTTATATGCCCTTAAGTAATATGTCGGGTTTAAGGGCATGTAAACTGAAACATCCCGCGGGTATTCTAGCTCATCGGAGTACCAAAATACATACTCCACCCGAGGTATTGAGGTACACATCGAACAGACTTTAACGTTAAAGCAACATGTTTGTGCACAACACACTGGCCTTACGTGTGTCTCCTTCCTCTCCCTTTTCGCCCTCTCTCTCTTTCCGGGGATATTGCGTGTCGAGCACAATTCGAGGTTTATTCGAGTCTCAGAGTTGTCGCTCGAAGCTGGGAGAGCCGCTTCCTCGTAATATCCGTTATTCGGTTGCGCGAGCTCGGAAGTTGCCGCGAACGTTGACGGGATTTATCTCTCCCTCGGTCAAAGTTGCCAGGGAAATAAGGCGAGCCTTCCGGTCGTCGAGCTGCTCGTTGGAGCGATGTGACGGGGTTCAAATTCAGGGTCTTATGAAAGAGCTTAGGCATCCTGCTCCGAGATTCATCGGCGCTCGACAGGAGATCATCGTTATGCTGTTTCGGGATTAAAGCTGAACACGATCACTTCACGGAATAGTAACAAGTAGTTTTAATTTAAGAGCGTTAATCTGTATAAAAAATATAAGTGTTGATAAGTATGAATATAAATTAATATAATTAATATTAATATCAATATAAAAATGATAGATGCACAAATACATTAATAAAAATATAAAAAAGTATGTGGCAGATATTTTTATTAAAAAAATCTATATATAAAGCTCTTTTAGAATTGATATCTCTAAAAAATAATTTGATTTATTTTATAGCTTTTTTTTGTTAAGCTACCAATTTTTATTTTTCATGTTTGGTTACCAAAACCTCATATTGAGGTTCCTGTGTATATTCAATAATTTTAACTGCAATTTTATTAAAATTAGAAAAGTATGGGTTATTACGATTTATAGAAATATTTATTTATCAAAGGATTAAATATAATTATGTAATTTTTAGAGTTGGGATCGTTGGGAGAGTGTTAATTAAATTATTATGTTTAGTTGAAAGTTGAAATGGATATGAAAAGATTAGTAATAATTTACTCGTCAATTGTTCACATAAATATTTTATTATGCTCAATATTAACATTAATAAAGTTAGGATTTATTAGTTTTTATATTTTAATAATTTCTCGCGAATTATGTTTATCAGGTTTATTTTTTATAGTAAATTTATATGATGAATGATCTAATAATCGGCTAATTTTGTTTTAACTCATACATTTCAGAATAATCGTTGAAATACTTTTTGTTTATTGACGCGTTTTATAACAAAATATTATTCAAACATTATCACAGATGAGAAGAATATAGCATAAATAACTCGTCGGGAATGAAATCTCGCATCACGTACGACAATCGAGGAAGCGGAGAAACGTGTAGCGCAACGTTGTTTGAGATTCTGGTTTGAAGGCATTTTGCGGTTTCGTGGTGCGACGTTAAGTGAATCACCCTCATGGCGAGAGACGCGGGGTTGGGAGGGAGGGTTAGAGCGCGGTGGAATAATTTTCTCTCGTTATGCGAGAGCACCGGGACGCGTCGCCGAAAGATTTTAGCGTAACGATTCAGCATAATAGTTTCTTTCGCATACGTTTCATATTCATCCGTGCCAGAGCGGTCGTCCCGCCTCTCGAGGCTGCCCCTTAAAATAATCTCCGCCGCGAATCTAGGCTGCCGCGCTGAATGCATCGTATCGCGAATACGTTTCTAATTTGATTTACTTTGTTCGCCGACGCAGTTCTTGGCGATAAATCCATGCCGATGCGACGTAAGAGATCTACCTACAGAGCATTGCGGATCGAGTCGAACGGAAAGTAGTCATTTACACACTAATGGTCTAACGACATTAGATCGGATTTAATCTTCGGAAAGAATTTCTTCATAACTCGATATATTTTTATTATATGTAGAATGAACATAAAGCAGAAATTAGTTTACACGGAGAAAATATTATAGTAAAAGTTATATAATATAATTTTTTCGTAATCGTGAGAATACGAGTATATTAACATATCAGGAAACTCACGCGTGCGATATTTTTATTTAATAATATTATATACGTTATTATATTTTACAAAGGAATATTGTAATTATTAAAATATTTTGATGCATAACATGCATAAAAATACATAATAAACAATAAAACGTATACCTTTCTAATTTTGATGTAATAAATATTTTAATATTGTTTTATCCAGCTTTACAATAAATGTTGTAAAAAGGAAACATGTTTTTCGTGTAATTTGTGCTTACAAATTTTCTCCAATAATTTGATAAACGATATTATATGCGACGCTTATTAAATTGTAATGCGTTTTATTATTCCATAAAAAATTATTCATTTTTTAATAAAACAGATTTTAAAATTTTCTGATAAATGGATTTTATGGAATTTCTCTTTTAAGATTTTTCCGCCCTTAAAGAAGCAATCATATGGTATTTGAAAAAAAGATCAATGTTCAATGTTCAGTATCGAAAGAGTTGAGCTAGATAAGAAAAGCCGGATGTGTTAGAGACGGATCGCTAATAGTGATAGATTGCGCGCGCTCTGTCGATGTTGCGCACTTTGTGCTCTCTCGTCGTCGTTGCTTAACAGTTGCTTCACAGGTGCGATACATGAACTGAGTGTGCTCGTTTTCGGTGTCAAGTGTCGTCGTTATCTGGGCGCGCATTAGCTATATACTGCGTCATCGCACAGCTCGTCAGGGAGCTTGCATCCGCCAAAGCGACAAATTACAACTCGTGTTACGCGGAACAACGGCAAAATTATACGTCGCTAGATTATACTTTGACTCGCAAACTCGCAGCGAAAATTTAAATTAAATCCGTCTGGACGACGTCTCCTCGATGCGGGTTCTATTTAAAATTTAAGTCCGACGGGAGAAAATGAATATTCCACACAGCGTAAGCAACGCGACACGCGAGATCACGGTGTGCTCTTTTATTTTATCACTGAACCTTAATCAATTTCCGCAGGAAAGATCGCGAAAGTTTTTTTTTTTTTTTTTTTTTTTTTTTAAGTTGATATATCAAAATTTTATTGCGCTACGAAATATCAGATATAAAAGTTTTTTAAATATATTTTTTTGGATATCTCGAACGCTACATTTCACAATTTTTCTCACCGCATGTGCAACTTTAGAGACATCGATCGATACGGAATGATCTTTAGATATCAAATTCGTGAAATAAAATTGACAGAAGTTGTAAAAAAAATCGATATGATGCATAGGAATGTACGGAATTTATACATGTACAACGGAGAGGGAATTACATTCTCGACGATTACACAGCTGTTCGAGCGATACGTGTCGCAGCTTGTATTTGTGATTCAAGCTGGGAAGCGACACGTTTGCTCGAGCACATTTGACGCTGTTTCTCTCTCCTTAATTCATCATTACGAATGTTTGTTACCCGCAACTATATCGCGAATCCTAACGTCACGTGCCGGAGGGTTTGACAATCCCTTCGGTCGCGGCGATTAGGCTCGATCCCGAATATTTTGTTAACCTCGTTATTCAGCGAATACACATCACGCGTTGTGTCATACGGAGGCTGGACTATTGTCACAGGTGCAAATTCGTTTCGCACTCGTCGCAAACTGGGAGCACAAATGCGCCTCCTGACACACGCGCGTTGTTTGCGCCGAGAGCTAGTCACTGTTCAATCCTGGAACGACATTTTTACGACTTCTCCCTTACATCTGCCGCTAATACACGCCGATCCCGAAACGGCGTTACGAAATTTACAGGCTTGTTGTTTGCCCATCTTCGGCGCTTATCTCCTTCGCACTTATCTTGTAGGTATACCTAACCGAAAGGCTATAAACTCCGAATATATTTGGCATTGATGTTCCAATACTTGGGTGTATCGCGTGATCTCCCTTTTCTTCCGTATCTTTTGTGTACGTTCCTACCTACCTGACTTGTTATTTTTTTTTTGCCTGTTGAATGCGTGTCTCTAACATCGTGTTATTCATTCGCTGATCCAGTCATGAGGCAAATTGAGTTTCTTATTTCAATATAAAGCTTCTTGGAATATAAATATACGCTATAAAATCTGTGCGCGCAAATATTATGTAACGTGTTATTCACATTGCGTAACATTTGTTAAATTAAAAGAAGCTTTTAATCGGAATTTATATTAAATCCTTTGCTAGAAATCCGCGCCACTGAGAGAGATTGGCTTTGAAACTTATCTCGTATGAATCGACTCGCGGCTATTATTTTGCATTCATATTTCACTGAATACAGTCTCTCCCGCAACATACAAGAAATTAATTCAATTGTCCCCAGCCGTTTCGTTTTTGAGCAACATTGCAGAACAATCTCGTTATACCCCGACGCAGTCAAATCGTAACTCGGAGCGCAATTTGTTTTTTACCTGTTGCGAATACGGTGCAGATGGAAAGGGGGAGCGAGCCGGCTAATTTGCCTACGTTGCGTCCATTCGTTTTTTTTTTTTTTTTTTTTTTCGAAATAATCGCCTAGCAGCAGATTGTGCTGCGCTAACCGGAAGAGAAAAGTCGATATACACCTTGCGGCAACATTCGCAGCTTCCATTCCGACGTTGCGTATTATTGGCACGTGTGTAAATAAAGGTGTGTATATTAAGAAAACGAGTTTAATACTACAATGTTGTATGAAAATGCCGAATATCGAAAGATCAGAAATCTATTATATATTAAATAATAAATATTATAAAAGTATCATCAAGTTTGTGTAACTTTGTGTTAAACGTGGTCAACATTTATTAATAAATAACTTATAATATATTTACGGTGAACTTTTCTCGGAAATCGCTACCCATAATTTCTGTTACATCATGGTTCAAGCAAAAAGAGGAAAGATGTGTAGATATAGCGGAGGCCCGAGGCGAAACGCGATAGCATCGCAAACTGACCCACATCTCGGCGGTTATGTTCCCGCGATGTGGTTCTTAATGAAAGCATTAAAATTAAAAATGCCCTACATTATCTTCGAGGTTGACTACATTCCAATTTCGATCCTCCATCCGCACATTAGAATCGCGGAAGTGTCCCCTCTTAGCTCCCAACTCGCTTCCTGAAGGTGTAGTATCTTTACCGGTCGCATTTAATCTTCGAATTTGTCGTAAAACGTGACCCGTATAACGATCTACGTAATGACCAATCACGGTGTTTCCTAGCACCAACGTAATGAAGTTCCTACAGATTGCAATCTTATTTCTCGTCGTCGTGAAAATCACAATAACTTCGTAAAAGATTGAACGCTCGCGAAAATTGCGATGAGATGAAATCTTTTATTTCAAAAATATCGTGAAATAGTTTATTTTTGTCTCATTTTTGGAGATTAATTGTCTATATTACATATTTAATATATTTCTAAAATAAATAAAGTTTAATGAATAAACAGGCAAAAATATATACTATTAGGTATATATATAAACTATTTTTTTTATAATAAATTTTTTATTTCTAAAAGGAATTGTAAAACATTGGATGTCGATATGTATAAAAAGAAATTGATTTTAAAATATCTCAAGAATAAATATTTAGATGAATATTTTTCTAGTAAGGAAAGTAAGAAAAAATATATCTTGTAGAGATAAAAGCTTTTTGTTAAAGTAAAGTGTCTAAGAATGAATGCGTTGTGATTCATTAACGATACGATATGAGGTTTACCTATGAAGAATGTCAAGTAATTATATAGTCAGTCACTGATCGCCCACTCTTATAAATGCCGAGAAATGACTTAGTCATTCACAAACGATTACGTCGCTCGTACTTTGATATCGTTGCGTCATAATTTTCTAAAAATATCACTCAACTATTACGGTTCTCATAAAAGATAAAAAAATTGAAAGGATTAAAAGTAGTTTTAAAAACGAGTCATTCTGAAAAATAGAAACAAAGTCACGTCGATCAATGAAATTGTCGCGAAAAAGAGATGGATAAAAATCGACTAATGTATTAATTACGCAATTAAAATTCGGTCGGTTACGTGTGACAATTACACACGGGTATAAAATCGAACGTAATGTCAAAATTGCGAGAGCTTACAATCGAAGCGCGCCGCATCCGTTATTGCGTGCCATGCGTGCGGTAACATGGATTTAACGAAGCATTATCTCGCGCAATATAAAGGTGTTTGCAATATTACGTTGCCTTTCCATGCGATACGCATTGGCCGCGTGGGTCGAGCGGAATGATCGGTCGCGCGCGCGTGCAAAACGAAGGTAAATGCACGCCCGTAAAGCTGGTAACTGAAGCCGCAAGAGATTCCATATATCTCATCGAGAATAGCGATGCTGCGCATTAAATTATAATCTTTTATTTGATGAATTTATTCAGGGCGACGTGATGACGGATTTGTTACGTGTTAGAACAGAGTTTGACCATGCTTTAGTTGATTGTTTCACAATCAGAATTGTGCATAGCCAAGCATGCGTGTAAATTCACGAAAATGCAATGCGACATATCACGCGCGTAATATTCGCTTTGAGCGAAACAGTTTGCGTTTCGATCAAAGCGTATTTATTTATTTAACGATTTCCGGACATACGCGCAGAAAATTTGTGGTTTTCCTGCAAAATAAAATGAATATGGCCCACCTCTCTCTCTCTCTCTCTCTCTCTCTCTTTCTCTCTCTCTCGTTCTACGTGGACGATTTTCGTTGGGTTACGGGACGGGATTGCATAAAATTCATTGCATTGCGTTTGTAATTTCGCGCCTTTGTTTGTATCGCAGAACGTTGCGCGCGATATAGATTTATTGGCCGATTATCGACTCATTGTTTCATTCTAATATTTAACGTCATGTAAATCCTAACAAATCTCACGTTAAACCGGTTTATCACATTCTTAAAATGTATATCTCTCACTTTCGTTATTTTCATTTCTCTTTTGGGATATATATGTCAATGCGTAATGTCCATTTATTTCACTGTAACATCAACTGCGTGACATATCGCTCGCTTTTGTAACATTTCTTATTATACATACGTCTGATTAGGTGGGTCTCGGCGCGATATTTGCGATTCATTAACGTTGTCTGTTGCGCGATCGTCTTCCTCGAGCCCTCGACAATACGAAATTTCGCGTCGGGACATTAATTAAAACATATCTCCGCGATTTACACCTCGTTATTTTTGTCGGCTTTACGATATCTACGTGAGATCGCGAATTGGCCGACGCTCGCAGGTAGTCTGTTAATTACGCTAATAGTCTTTTGTATGCCGTTCGTTTCGCCGCAACTTCAGATTTACCCTTTAAATCTCGCCGATTCACGAATCACTACCTTAAAAGGCATTCTCTGCCCTTTTTCTTGTTCCTCGTTCTTTTTCGTCTTTTTATCATTCCTGTCTTTCCATGCAAATTTGCGATACGTTGCTTGCTTTCTCTAGCTGTGCCGCCAATTAAAACTCTCCTTTTCGAGCAGTAGCAACGGGGGTTTGGAGATTGTGCATATATGGGAATGTAACACAGATCGTGAAAAGGTAAACGCGATATATGTTTGAAAGACTTCGAACCCGAATAAACATTTGAATCTTGAAATCCAAATATACTTTTCTCCTTTTTTTCTTTTCAATCTAAAAATGATTTAACATTACATCGAGATGAGAGAGAGGCAGACATTTATTTTTCTTGAAATAGTTGGAAAGAAATTTTATTGAAACATATCTACGTCGCGAAAGATTCATATATATATAGATCCGTTAGAAATAGAATTATAAAAGTTATAAGGTCTCCAAGATAAAGTTACGACAAGACCTTTTAAATACTCGTGGCATTGCGAAATTTTATGAACAAAGTTCACGAAAGTATATTGTCGTGCATCGCGAGCACGTTTTACGATGTGTCTCGGCAGCCTTTGTACGCGAAACTTTTCAGTATTTTCCGATATATACGCGTTGCAAAAATGCATCATACGACTTGTATATTCATGTAAATCTACCCGCTAGACTCTCATTATTTTTCTGAGGGCAGACAATGAAAAGCATTTTTCTCGACTTTCATTTTAAAGTATTTACTGTCTAAGCTAATTCATGTTGCAGTTTATATCTTCTCATTAAACAAAAATATGTTTCAATAAGCTATGCTATAATTAATTCACAACGGATATAAATTATTGAGTTTAATTTCGAGGAAAATAAACAATTTTCAAGAATTTTGACAATTTTTATTTCCGACTACCAATCACAGATCATGTACTTTTCAGATCGACGTCCACCAATCATTCAGCGTACATACATCAGAGGAAAAATGAAACGTGCGTACATATATATTCACTCATTATCGACTATTGAAACAGTTTACGTCCAAAATTAACTTTACAATATGTAGGTATATACGAAAGAAACTTTTCATTCGGAAAAATCAAATCAATTCATCCTGTATGAAACAAAAAAAACAAAAAAAGACACAGATACCACATACAATATATATTTATTCAGTTTTGCATTTGAAAATCTCTTCCACTCAGAATGAAATATTGTTAACATTTTTCCAAATCGAAGACAATAAACTGAAATTAATGTACGATAAATACTTTTCCGCGACCGCGAAGCCTCGAGAAACGTCGTATTGTATTAGCACTTGGATTAAATGTAAGTAACGTGAATTGCAAAACGATAATTACGCACCATGAATTTACAACGAGAATCCAATTAAAGCACTTAAATTATCGTTAATCCTAATGCAGTATCAATTACATTTATGGATGCACACGTTGCACCTCCATTACACCGAAGGTAGTACAACGAGAGATAGAGAGATACGATTGCAATTAATGGGGTCGTAAGTTTATATCTCGTATAGACGGGGGTCGCCCATTTGGCAAAGGGTAAACCTATTAAGTGTTATGCGAGCGAAATAAGTATTACGTGGGCGAATTAAGTATTATGCGGGATGAAAACATCGTCTTTAATAAATATACGCGTATTATCGTCGTTGCGCGTTGTATAATAAAAGCGGCCGATGAATTTATACGAGTCGATAAATCGCGTACATGAGACCGTGTGTGAATTTAATACTTTCGATCTCGTGTATTCCAACACTTCATAAATAATTCCGTTCAGTAATTCAAATACCGCGAACGAAGTTAGTTAACCGAAAGTTTGTGAGAGAACCGTACGTAGGCGTGCGAAATGAATGTATAAAGCCCACGTGTCATTCACGCCAACATATATTACACATATATTATATACGTATCAAGATCGATCGCTTCTTTTTATCATCGGACGATGTCATTTTTCATTAAAAATAAAATTTAATCAGCAGAAAGGGAAAGTATGTACGTGGAAAAAAATTTTTTATTTTATTATTTTCAAATAATTTGATTTAAAAATTCGAAAGTGTTGAGAAGATACATTATTCACAAGATATATGAGTTTAGTTTGTCTTGAAAAAGAATTCAATATTTTAATTTGGTGTTGCGCGATTTTCCATTATAATTTCGTACACTTTGATCATGAGTAACGTCATTAAATGAAATTAATCTCTATAATAAAATATTCAGAGCTCTTTGTACAAATTTTTCATTTTTATGCAAATAATAATTGCGTCACGTTAAAAATGACGGAGTAAAATGCAGAGAGAAAGAATGAAGATTACTTTAAATACATTTCGCGCATCGGCGACAATGAAAATTGAGTTAAGTAAAGTTTTACTATCAGTCTCCCGGTTAAATTAAATAAAATGAAGTAAAATCAATATCAAGAGTAAAACGGTTGCACAAAATTAATTGAAGATCAGAAGTGCCATCGAAGTCTGATTTAAGCTACTTTTTAATTTAGTTCAAGTCACGTGCAAGGTATTATATGTCGCTTATCACGAAATTAAAATTTAATTGCAATGATATCGCGCATTTCAAAATTAACACACTCTAATAAAACTATGAGTGTAATCTTTTAAAAATAAAATTTTGGTAAAATATTTGTATTTCTATACATAGACTTATTCTACATAGATTCTACATAGATTTATATAGAAGTGCACATTTAGCTATTTAATTTATATATTTTAATTTTGTGTAACGTAAAATTTTACTCAATAAATTTTATTAACTAACGTCAATTTCTATCAGAAATATTATAAAATGCAGGAAATACCTGTCAAAGTAAAGACACGGAGTCAATAAGTTTACTACGTAGCAAATTTTAATCCGGAAAAAGACGCACGCACAGGTGCATTGGATTGATACACGTACAAACGTCGTCGCGTGAATTAATAATGTATAACCGAGCTCTAAATTAATCGCGAACCGCTGGTGTTATCACTGATAGATCGCTTGGACTGACAGTCTATTAGCAACAGAATTGTATATTTTCTAAGCCGCGAGAGTCGTGGAAATTTAATATGACGTACACGTGTTTGAAAAAAATATCCACCTTCGACCGTCAGCCAGGCGTCCATGCACGTAGGCACGCACGCACTCACGTCCGTGGGCGCGTGGCCGGTGTATCTGCGTTCCGATTCTGATAAATAAAGACTCGTTCACAACAGAGGATCAATCGTGCGTCAAGATTTTGCATCCGACTGCGTTTCGCGTTTATACAATCGCGCTTCGCGCCGACAGGAGAGAACCACCGATGCTCTACATGTAGGTAATAGATACGTTGACATAAATCCAACCGCGTATGATGACGCGTGTAGTGGCGCGTACGTGAACCGGATCCCGCTCGCTCTCGCTTCTCCGCGTCTCGCTATTTCACATATCTCGGCCTGTCCACGTTGCATTAATTCAGAGCTGCGTCCGGCAATGTTCTCGCAGAGATGTGTCAGCTGTTGTCACATAATGAACGATTGACCGAAAGTTACACCCGTAAAGTTTCCAGTTCGCGAGATAAATGATTGACAATTCCATTTGTACACGTGACGTGAAACTCGAACGTGAATAGAACGTGATGATACGTTACACGATCGTGACTTTTTCTTTAAAATTAAATTGCTTGTTAAAATCATAGACATATATCGTATATATTATACATATCTATAAAATAATTTTTTTTCCTTTTTTCTTAATTAATTTTTAAATGTATCTGTGAACGATGCTTTTGCTTTCGAATAAAGATCGCGTAAAACTTATGCGTAAAAATATCGACAAGAGGAACTTGTTATCTTTATGATTTTGTGTTGAAACTTTTATCGCGAAGTTTCTCATGCGTGCGAAAATAACGACGCTTTTAATATGCAATCGAGGAAGTAATATTATGTTAGCATATCCTTTGGAAAATTTACACGTAGTAGCGTGCTACGAATATTAGAGGCACTTCCACGACGATGAGAGACTGACACGCATCTCTGTAACCGTTAGAGACCTTTCCCGATGATTTTCTATCGACTATTACTTCCGGTCATTGGTTCTTGCACCCGTTTAATTGACAACGCGTTGAATCGCATCGTGAATCGAGAGTCATTAAACAGGGAGAACCTGCTCGCCGTTTGAGCGCGATACGCGATTTTCCGTTCGTCATGAAAACCCTTTTCGAGAAATCGAAAATATTCGTTAATTGGATGTTGCTAATGACGACGAAACGAGGAAACTGAACAAAAGCGCGCGAGCAGATATATTTGGTACAATCAACGCTTCGTTTTCAATTCAACGATTTTAAGGGTTTTCCAGAGTGAAAATTATCTTTTTTCTACAGTGTAAAGTATGATAAGACTGTTGTATGTGAAAAAAATATTCTATTCGCAAGACGAGAGAGATTAGTTTAACGCTGAGTAATATTGCAAATAAGATTATCAAATTAACGTGAGAGACACTGTGGATTCAATTTCATTTACTCCATTATCGTTTAATACGTGCAGGTAATTAATTTTTGCCCTAACATTATTGGATTAGATAATAGCACGAAAGAGATGAATTTTTTACAATTTTTTTTTTTTTTTTTTTTTTTTGAAGAATTTTTTTATGCACACCATCTTCTGATGATGAAACGAAATGGAGGAGAACGCAATTTATTTTCAATTTTCTACAAAGTTGTAATTGCATCCTGCTGTGCATTATACTACATGTAGTTCAACAAAATAATCTCGTTCCACGTGCACAAAAGATACATTTACATCAACTTTTTACTTTATGACGACCTTGCAAAATTACGATCATCACGTTTATTCTTTCGAACCATTTAAATTATGTTTTACACAGTTTTTTCTTTTTTTTTTTTTGAATTTTTTAATCAGAAAAAATAACGAACTATTCTAGGGTAATTTACTTTATGCATATGAAAGCACATTTGTAGAAATTACTTATTAAAAATATATATAACTGTCTGACATCGATTATACATACAACTACAGCGTTTTTTTAGTTATTATGAATATATTCTTATTCATTCACATCGAAACATGATGATAAAACGAGCTCTTCTATGAGCCAATGACGAGCCTCCGCCCTTAGAAATCGCACGGCTCCCAGGTATTTGTACCTGTGGGGAAAATAAAACCTGTCGAGAGATTTCTCTGGAAGGACGGAAGAATTACTTGCTCGGCTGATCCCAGCGAGCCGGTAGGTCCCATAATCTTCAGGTAGTGGAAAGAACGAGAGAGAAAGAGAGAGGAAACATCTCCTGCGTCAGGGTTAAGCATAATCCTCTAACATAAACGTAATATGATGAACGCGCGCATGCGAGATAGCTCATTGCATAGTAATATCTAAAATTACATATTGCTACTTCGTTCGAATTAAAGGTAACATTTGAGCGACACGAGAATTACAGAGAAGGGTAATTTACACATGTAGCGCGCGAACTCTGTAAAACAACTCGTACCAACGTAAATACGAATAATTTAATTAGCGAGATATTAACCTGAGTACAGAAGGTTGCCGAACTCTCGTTTTTTTTTACGAAAGATACATTTTCTATTTTCTATTTGAAACATTTTTAATGCGGTTTATAGATAGATATTTTAAATTATCGTCGCTAATTAAAAACATTTATAAAAATTTAAAAAAATATAAATATTTTTGAAAAGAAAAATTTTTTGAAAGATTGTGTATAAGGAACGTAAATTATATAGGTCTTTACTAAAACGGATAATGGACGGCTATGGTTTTTCATACGTCGACGTTAATTGTGACACGAGCGGACGATGTAAGATTGCGCGGTTAAATCATATTTCAAAGTGCCACGGAGATGTGTCTTGCGATGAGGAAGAATCACCTGTTACGCCTCCTAAATCCGCAGGGAGTTTCTTTCCGACCGTTCGGATTCGTTCGAGGACGTTATTCACGTCTCCGTTTTCAGGGTATTCGTATCTTGAAATTCGAATTTTTCACTCAGAGCGTTATTTCCTCACACACATATACACAGGCTTGCGCACACATTCCATTTGTTAGGAACCGGGCTATGTTAGCATGGCACTCTGTTCTTTCACATAGAAACCGTTCTAACCTCGGAGGAGTACTAAACATCTTCTGTTCGGCGTTTCAATCGTGGGAACGACCTTACGACATACAGCTATGCTAAACAGCATCTACCTTTTTCCTAAAAACTCAATCGTCCCTTCACTTAAATCATTAATTATTATTTTATATTTATCTTTTTTTCCTCACAAAATTACAGGCTTTATTTAAAATCCTAATATCTCTGAAAATAAAAATATTTATTTTATATTATTAAACTAAATTATTAATAATTGGAAAATCTGATACGTGATATTGTAAGAGAACTGGAGAGTTGTTTGTTTTTATGAACTTAATTGTAAAATAATTAGAGACTATAATGAATTTTATGTACTGTTAACATTATAAAATACATAGAGTTTGTTAAGAATTAAAATTATAAATGTAAATTTAAAAATATTATAAAAACAATTTATATATTTACATAATATTTTGCTTTTATATTTTATTTGATTATTATCAAACTTGACTGTGTAACGTCTATGTAATTCTTTTAATTGGATTTTAAAAATTCAATGATATTACAATTTAGGCATCACTAGATGATTTTCCTCGCAATTGATTTAGATATTTTTCGCGTGCACTTTTGCTAGTGAATGTACCTATCCTATTAAAACTCTTTATAAGAAATATCAAGAAAGTAGCTTGTTAAAAAACATGATTAAACGTGCTACTGATTTTTATCTTACAGTCGACAATTCCAATGAACTCTTTTATGTCAGTATCATCCGACATATCCTCTTATCGCATAGGAAGTATTAAGCGATATCTCCTAAAAGTGATATCTACATATGTACACATTACGTTACGATCCAATTCTTTTTAAAAATTCTAATAATTTTTTTACTCAAATTACTCTTTATTTTTAAAATTAAATGATAAAAGTGAATAAACATTAATTTCTTTTTTTTTATTTATCTAACTTTTTATTACTTGCATATAAGAATATTAAATTTTTTGCAAACGACGGTTTTCGCACTATTACACTATTACATTGTATGTATATGTCGTAGGTAAATGGTTATTTTAGAAAAATAGCTTCTGACTAGGCAAATACTATTTGGCTGGTCAAATGGCTTTTATTTGTTTATTTGTATTCGACCCACCATACAAGCTTTTCCGTAATGCGTTATGTTACGTTAAGTACTGACCACAAACTTAAATCAGTACCCTTAAATTTTAAATTATATTATTTTACTAAAATATTATATATTATAAATATTCACAAAATTATTTTATTATAAAATATATCGTATGCTTATCTCATGTATGATGTTTCTTATCTGTCCTGTCCATACTTTTATTACTTACCGTAACGATTTTCTTTGTGCGTTGACTAAAGTTTAAGATTACGTACTGATTTAAGTTTATGGTCAGTACTTAACGTAACGTAACGCATTATGGAAGAGCTTGTGCGGTGGTTCTTTATGCTATTTTCCCCGGCAAACAGTATCTATCTGAACACTATTTAGGAAAAAGAAATAAAGATTATTTTGTAAAGCAAAAATAGTGGATATTTAAAAATAAAATTTAATATGTTTAAAAATACTATTTTGATATTTTTTACTCCTACGCAAACAATACACTAATACATAATCTTGTTTTAAAATACATAATATATATTATATAAAAAATAAAAGCCTCACAATACAAATTAATAACAAATTTAAAAAGCGAGTGACAGTTCATGATAAAAATGTTTTATTGCAAAAAATTTCTCTTTATACTTTTTTAAATTAAGATTTTTTTGTTTATCAATTAACTGATTAGAAAGAATAATGCTCTTGAAAAATGAAACAAATCAAACAAAAATCTTTATTTCTATTTTTCTAAATAGTGTTCAGACAAATGCTGTTTGTCTAGGAAAATAGCATTTGAACACAAATGAGCGAATGAAAACCATTTGACCAGCCAGATAGCATTTGCCTAGTCAAAAGCTATTTTCCTAAAATAACCATTTGTTTACGACATATACATGTGACGAGATGTCGACATTTAATTTTATAAACCGTGAACATAAATGGTGATATTAATCTATATGTTATGCAAGCGTGTTGCTTTGGCGAATGAGAGGCATCAGAGCCTCTTGCCCAAAGCCGTTTATAGTCGGTAAAGCGCATTAAGACACATGGCAGGAAGCTATATCTCGGTATTTTGAGCACGAAGTTGCTTTGGCTACGCCAACTACTGGTTTCGATACAAACTTGCCGGTTGTTGAGCTTCATTAGCCCGACCGCATACGTTAAATTCTAATTAGCCTCATTTACTCTGGCCTCACGATTAAGATCGTACGGTTCGGCCTTGTAACAGAGTCTGCGCACAACTTTGTCGCAGAAGCTCGAATATGCACGTCATAATTAAATAGAGAATACATAGGTAAAACTATAAATATAATGATAAAAGAAAACTTTATTATTTATTTAATAATTTATTAGTTATTTAATTTTTTTTTAATGATATAATTTTAAATGTTTTAATTCTTCTATATAATTTTCCTTCTTTATTTTAAAATTCCTTTAGACATTCTACAATTCGCGATAAAATTCGCGGGAGATAGAATTTAATTTATAATTTTATGAATCGTGTAATGTAAAAAGTACCTTTGAAAAAGAGAAATGTTAAGATACATTTACAATTAGACATATACATATTAGAATATACATTATATAAAATTATAAATAGAATTGTATATTTATAGTTTTTATCGTAAATTATAGAGTAATTATATAATCTCTAAAACAGGATTTATAATAATTATATTATATAATTGTATTATTTATTATAAATATAATATATGACAGAATTTATAATTTACAAAAATTATTATTATACCTATACATTATCTGAAGCAAGATTTATAATAAAACGAATGGAAAATCGTTATAAACGGGAATGTCGCAGTTTTACGTGTTAGAAGATATCTAAAGTTACACAGATCAAACAGATCAACATACATAGGTACATGTAGTTTCGTAAGCAATATATAGTTTCGTAAGCAAACAGATAGATTTATCGAGTTGCGCTCGGCACATCCCCTACGGCTCTGTTGCCTCTTGTCCACGAATTTAGATGGGCCGACCACGAGGAGAAATATCAGAGGCCAATTGGTAACCGTTCGTAGGAGTCACGAGAAAGAACAACGACTAATAATACATCGTGAGTCACGATGTGAAACGTGACATAGGCTCCAATATTGCGGCGCACCGGTCCCTTCGCGACGACCCTGTAGCCCTTTGACTATCTTTTAAGCATCCTTATTTCGCGTGGAATCATAATTTGAGACGTATAAAAAATCAAACATGTTGCACTTTTTGTTGTACAAAACAATTATAATTTTACTTATTTAAAATTACAATTGTGCAAATTATTATTAACTTTTAAAATTAAGTGATAAAAATTTGAATTTTTAAATCTCTTCATTTTATTTATCTAACTTTTTATTAACTGCACGTAAGAATACTTACTTTGAAAGTATTGAAGCAAGAAAAGAGTCTTAAAAGAAACATTAATTGCGTCAAACTATAAACTATTTCGAATAACCTGCATATCAGCAGCGAACTGGAATGTAAACCGGTTCGCTGCTGACAGTGGCGATGCTATCGCGCAAAATTAATTAAACGTATCCGCAGTGATTGAGAATAAAAATCAGCGTCGTAATGCGTCGGAATTGCACGATTGACGTACAAGCACCGGTACGATGCCGGTTGCAATTAAGAATTCCCCGACGAATCAATTAAAAGCGACTGAAGTAAACGATATATTTTACTAGACGCCGCGCCGGTAAACAGCCGTATCGCGCGCTAATGGCGTGTGCGTGCTAATGACAGCTCCTTAATACAATAGACATCGGCTATACACGGACCCGGGTGAGCCGTGGTTTACAATGGGCCACGGGAAACGATCCTCTCGGACTCCGCTTCCATTTGCTAATCGCGGTCGTCGGTGTCGCATACGTAACGCGGGATCTAATCCGTCTGTCCCACTTCTCAAACGATTCGTGGCCTTTGCCCTTATTCAATGAAAGGATCGCATCGGCAGAATGGCTTCGATTGCTTCAATCACGCTTCAGCGCTCGCACTTTGCAACGGAACTGTGAATTCGTGAACGCGTTATCGTCAGCTCTGATCGTTAATTCAGCCGATTAAACAGCCGTGAAGATTATACGGGTTCTCTGACAAGCGAATCAAGCGTAGATACATTAGTTCGATCTAGATTGATCGTATTATATTGCACTGTTGTGACAGATGTCATTGTCAATGGTGTGACGAATCGTAAATGTAATATGCGGGCACGAAATTGATACAGTTCTCATAAGATGTGAATAATTCGTTATTAAATTTATTGCTACCGTTATTCTGATTTAATTGAGTATTCAGTGAAATCATATCAATGGAATGCCAATCTATGTGATTATAAAAGAACGAAGAGAAAATGCGAATTATCAGCATGATATTTATTAATGAACAGCAATCTATCTTCGTACGCTTTAAACGATTACAGCAAATCAATATCACATAAATTTTGATTAGTAAAACCAAATAAATCAAAACAGTATATAAGAATGTAAGAGGACAGTTAATTTTTTATTTAAAAAAAATGAGATTGTTCCCACGATAATACCGCACCTCTCTTTCTCATTAAAAAATACTTAAAGTTTTATTTCAGGTGTGAATATCTTTAGAACTGATATCACCAAGACGTCCCCGACGTTAATAGAATGCCCGTTACCCAGCAGGGTACGGCTGATGGTGGCGGATATTAGCTATGTAAGTGGATTGCACCCCGGAGTCTGCTTGCGCTATCCCACTAAAATTTCCCTTTCCCTTCTTGAGCGAAGTCGAAATCCCACATAACGTTATCTCTCTGCTATTGGCCGGCCAAATTACGGCGAAGTGTCCGCCGCATTGTTAAACAACGTAGCGGCTTTAATATAACCCTCCTTTTCTAAATTGACCTCGGTTATGACTTCGTAGACTACCGCTGAATATATTTGCGATAAGCGCCGTTTCGGGACGGCCATCATGAGTTTGATTATTAATTAAACGTCGTGTCTGTCGAGGAAACCCGTAATGAGATTTAAGATGGCAATAATCGCGGATAATAATCGTGAAAAAATTTAATATCGAAAGTTTGCTCGTACATTTTAAATTAGAAAGATTACGGTTAGAATACGGTAAGATTAATATCAATCTTAATAGATGCTGTTAGGAGGGAAACGTGTCTTAAGCGATAACGATAACTATGGCTTTGAGAGAGAACTGGGAAAATGTCAACCGATAAAGAGTAGCGAGCAATCGCATTCGAGGAAAACTGTTTCCGATGGATTTCCACGTTTACTTCGTTAAGTGAAACCGTCTTCGAATTTCCTGTCAAACGGAAAAGCAATCAGCGGACTTAGAAACACGGAAGCATCAATTCTCATAACGAGAAAGACAAATACCGATATCTTTCCGATAGATTGACTTTGTCTTTAACGAATACGATAATTCCAGTCATTAAATTTCATATATCTGCAACAAATTTACTCTTTTTTTTTTAATTAAAATAATTTAGTACAATAAATTATTATTCTTCCCTAGATTAATATTGTTTAAATTTCCCTCTTTTTCTTCCGAGTGTCCCCAAAAAACATGAAAAATCGGGAATATTTAGGAATTTTTTTGTATTTGGAAAAATGAGAGAAGTCTCGTGGAATTTTATTGGGATTCAATGAATTTTTTCGAAAATTCTTTTTTTGATAATTTTGTTTTTCATCTTGTAAACATTCAGCCGTGTGTGTGAAATTGGCGTTTCATCTCGTGGAAATTCATTAATTGTTGAGAGTTTTCGCTTTATTTTTAATCAAGTATTTTTCTAGAGTTCTTGATAAAATTAAACAAATAATTCTAACTGTTAAACCAAAAAAAAGGCTCAAGATAAATTGATATGTCAAGTTTACTATGTCTTGCTTTGTTTGTTGACGATTTTTTAAACATTTCTTATCAGATTTTAAGCGCTTGAAAATTCTATGATAGTTTTACAAAAAGTTCTATGTGTAAAAATAATCAGAATTTTAATTAAACAATTAAATCGTTCAAAATACCGGACATACTGAGACGTTCGTATCTCCTCTATAATAAATTAATTGTGCATACGTACAGAAGACGTCAATACCTTTATAAATGAATTTAATATGTGCATAAATTAAAGTGTAAAGGTATTACTGACTTTTCTGTACAAACTATAAAATAATAAATTATCTATTTGTTCTATTGTTTTTTTAACGATTATTTGTTTATATCAAAATATTTGAATAATTGTACTATTCCTCTGTAAAACAATACTCGTATATAATATTGGTCTACAGTATTGAATAAAAATATCGCGCGTGATTTTTATACATACGTTAATATATTCCACGATTACAAATATTATATATTCCAATTTTTATTATTACATTTTCTCCATGTAGAAAAAAATTACTATTATATTATTTATTTTATTCATGACGTTTTGGATGATCTATTTTGTAATTTGTTTAATAAATATTCTAATAATTTTGATATATAGAACTCTCTCTCTCTCTCTCTCTCTCTCTGAAAACTAAAATATTGCAGAATAACACGAAGTCTCATTAATCAATAGAATTATCGAAATATATATGACTAGCGTTTAATTTGATAATTTAATTTGTTTAATTAATAGTCTAATAATTTTGACGCATATACTTTTTGTATAATAGTTGATGTAATAAAAAAATTTATTTTAGTGAAAGTTGTATTAAAAAAGTTTTGAAAATATTCTTTTTACTTGGAATTTTAAACAGAAATACCTGGAAAATCAAGAAATTTTCAGGGAATATTTTTACAAGATATAAGTAGACACCCTGATCTTGTATAATGTATTTCTTTCAATGTATATGATATATTATATATGATATATGTATGTTATGATATATGTTTATCTCTACTTTGCGATTCTTCTCTAATCTGATAATTCCTTTTACAATGAGTCATACATTGAACTTACATTTGGAAAATCGGATGAATAATAAAATACAATCGGATTTTGTATTGGTACTTTTCGTCTTTTCTCTTTCGAACAGGGAAAGCATTAACTCAAAAGTCTATTGGACATGTCCGCTGGTCGATAGCGGCACTCGCTTTGCTAACGCAAAGAATAAGGGAAATCCATTGGTTAAAAGCCGTAGAAATGCAACATACAACGCGACGACGATACGTAACGCCATGTCGTCGGGCATCACGGAAAAATTGGAGTCGGTCCACAAAAGTTTCTCTTTCTGAAACGATCGGCGACTCGTTTGTGCTCGGTTTCAAAATTGCTTCGGGTATTTCGTTGAAGAAATACAATAGGAACCTTTCGTTCTCGGCGAGTTTCGCTTTAACCTTAAAAACTCTTTGCTATTTACCAGAAACGACGTTTTCTGATAAATCACGTTACCGTTACAAGAAAAAATTTTCCTTACAAGATATATATTATATACATAAAACATTAAATAAGATATATATTATTATAATCTTAAATACAACATGAAATAAAAGTTCGAAAAATGTGTAATATTATACATATAATTAAAAAATGCTACACATGTATTATTTAACATATTTATATATAATACATATATTTTAATTAACTTACATATAGTCGTTATTTAAAATTAGAAAAAATGAAGTAAAAAAGAAAACCTAATAATTGTGATTGTTACAGAGTTCATCAACTTGATTCATGTGTTTGATTACACATTTCTTGCTTGAAAATACTATCTCTTTCTGTACTTACATCTTTTAAACTTTTAACTTTCTTGCACAGCAAGTAGATTAGCTGATTGATTAAAATGAGTCGTCGATCCGCTCCCGGAGTTCGCGTTCTAGCCGTATTTCCGCCCGTTCTCTCCATTCGAAATTGTGTGTACGCTCAGCCGCTAACAGGGAAACTGCATTTCCGCACAGCCAGCGGTCGAAACGATGAAAACTTTATTACTCGCTACAGACGACGATAAAACGGATCCGGCTGCGGTCTGCAGCACACCATTCTGCGAAAGATCCGCTACATTCCAGATCGCGGGAAATCGATGAGAAGTGAATGCCTGAGGCCGTTCGCTGATATCTAATATTTGAATATCATGCAGATAGGGTTGTCGAGATAACTGAATGAAATGGTTGAAAAAGTAAGCGTGGATTATTAATGGAGATTTCTGATTTTCCTCTCTGTTCTCGTATGGAAATTTTATAGGATGTTTCAGCAATCAACAAATTGCTCTGCTATATTGTAATTAATAGAGTTATTTAGTTACAAAAAATCATTTTTCCAATATTAATTTAATTAAAATATAATAACAAAATAATAGTAAAATGTAAATAAAAAACATGTATAATAAATTTTTCTTTTTTAAAAGAATTGTAGAGTTTCTAGATCTTTAATCGAAAAAAATTTAGAGAAGGTATAAAACTTGAGACTTTTGCATAAGAATATTCATATGTTATAAATTATGTATTATTATTATAACAATGATATATAATGTATATAATTGCATATTATATATGTTATAATAATAATAATAATATATTATCATATGTTATAAATTAGATTTTTTCAACAGATTATCTTGAATTAAATTTATATATCTCTCTTTAGGTTCTTTTTAATTTTCTCTCTCTAATAATTGCTACTATATGGATATTCTGAATATCAGTCCCAGTAAAACAAAATATTCCAATAAAGAACAATTTTAACATCAAATAGATATTTAAAAAAGTCGATCGAGGAGAGAAAAACGTTGCATAATATCTTTTAAGGAAGATATTTCCAATATCTCGCACGCGCGTGCATGTACGCACACGCGCATACACACACACGCGCGCGCACGGATCGAAATATTCATTACAAAAAATGCGTATATGCCCAGAACAGTGCATCGGCATTTTCTTTTTTATTTTCCATTTTGCAATATATGAATTCAATTCTATTTTTATTATATATCAGACGCTTTTTTTTGTTTATAGTAAATTGGTTTGTATATACATAATGTGTGTGTACGGCATAAATTTAATCATATTTTGCAAGTAAATTTTTTAATACTCCTAATATACTACGTATATTGAAAAAGTGCATTCAACTGTATTTATGTAAACTTATATTATTCTAATTATAATAATTTAATTATTTCTTAATATTTATTTACTAATGTCGAAAACTTACTTAATGCAAGTAACAGCAATTTATTTATAATTGTTTGTAATAAGATTAATTTTTTTCGTAATCAAAGCCATAAAAATTGCAGCATTTTATAAGTTTTTATACATTGTTACTTAGAATATACTTTCCGTACTATATTTTTGAAGTCAATTGCTAGTTGCCTACTCTTGACTGAGAAAAGATCTGTTGCGAGTAAAGATGGAAACCAATATTTACTGCGGAAATCGACTCTTCACATAAAGTGAAAACTATACTACAAGAAGTATATTCTAATTGCAAGTACTTCAGCACATGCATCAATGTATAAGAATTTGCATTAGTTTTGTCGTTACTACTTCAATTTTTTAAAATTATTTGCAATTGTTTTGTTAATGATTTTCCTTTTGTTTGTAATTGCAACGTTTTTTGAACAATTGCAAATATACCTATATACTGAAATTTTTAAGCATTTTAACTACAAACAAAAATAAATAATTACAAACGATTTAGAATCTATATAAAGCAGTAATTTTTTTTATTTAAAAATTATATGAGTTATTTTTTAAAATGCTATATGTTTTTTATGACTTTGACTACGAACGGAATTATTGTTATCGTAAACAACTACAAATGAAATGTCAATATTCTCTGTATTGAAAAGTTAATTTAATAAAAGCAAATTGTCAAGTTTACATAGATTTTAATGGTCGTGCCAGCGGCAAAAATATATGCGTCACTAATAAATGCCATGTCGAGCAAAATGGACAATTAGAAAGACATGCACATCTATATTAATCAAATTTACTTCTCTTTTTGTGTATACGTAACATGAAGGTAATTAATCAGCATAAAATTAACCAACGCGTTGCGTTTTATTTATTTTGTCACTCTTGGTATAGTTTTAAAGTGATCAATAATTCAGCGAATTATTTGTTAAAATTTTCATGCATATATTCGAGATATTGTATGATGTAAATTCTATAGACAAACCTATCTCGTTTACGAGATACGACAGACAGACAGAAGATCATGCGTAATTCGGAATTGCAGGCCGATAAAACACGAACGAGCCGTGTTACGATAGACACATAATATTTGAATATCGTACAAATGGCTCGCACATTGCTCGGATAATCGAGACACTCGATGTGATACGCTTCTATACATGTGGTCTATGCGTGGATTACTATTCGCGGCAACCAGAGGGATTTTCGTTCTCCAATTCAGCCCGCAATAAACTGAACGAGTTCCCATCGACCGCAGATTTTTTTCGATTGGTGGACGGTAACAGTATAGATCGTAAAGTATCGCTCGAAATTGACAATTGTAATAAAAGTTCTGAACATTTTCCCAATTACATCTCCCTAAGATTGTTTGATAAAGATAGAGTATATAATTTATATGACATAGATTTATGAAATATGTATTAGAAAATATTTATCTCTATTTTCCGACTATATGGTACATTCAGTGAGTTCTGTAGCTTCTGATCCGAGGTCTTTTAATATATCGGATATTGTTGACGAGACTGACGAGAAACGAGCGAAAAGAAGCCTTCGGATGTCCGATAGGGGAAGAAGTTTCTTTGCGGAGCTTCCTTTTTCTTGTCATAGTTTCCTTGCGCGTCCGACTTTCTCTTTCCATGTCCACCTTATCTCGTCGTTCTTTGACATTCAATTCAAACTTTTGTGAATCTGAAAGCTCCTTTTTTTTGTCGTTGCGTTTGTGATGCGGCGAAATGAGAATGGTATAGGCTCAAAAGCGTATCGCGAATGAAATGATAAAAGATAAAGTCTGACAAAAGAAAAAATGTGTAACATTATGCCGATGTCGTAACACGTAACGTTTCAGATTTTCAGTTCTTTGTAAAATATAGGAAAAAAAAGTCTAAAACAGTAGCTTGAAATAATAATCTGTGCTTTAATAAAGGTAATAAAAATGTATTCTTCATGATTTTTTTGAAATAATGTGACCAGTATATATTCAACCATTATATTCAACCGATTACTTACTTTTAGCGGATATATGTGTTTAACTGTTAGAACTTTTAATATCCTGCAAAGAAAATTTCACACGAATGTGTGTGCCGCGTAAATTGAAAATGAACTCAAGCTAATGTGTTTTACTGATTATAATTCATTCCTCTTACGTATGTCATATGATATCTTTTCGTGTTAATTTATTTGTTAAATAAAAAGAATCCTTAGTCATCAAAATCCACTAATTACTTTCAGAAAATTGTGTGTGCAGATTTATGTACAAAATGCCTATTATTCTCTTCTTATTAATGTGTGTTAATTCTTCATTCTTTTACATATAATTAATAACAAAATTATTGTTATTAGACAAGTAGAGAAAATATTACTTTATTTTCCTACTATTTTCCTATATTTTATTTTTCGAATATTTTGTGTCACCTTGTGTGCATCTTGAAAAAATATATCTTTGTTCTCAAGGAAGTATACATGTATACATATGTGTTTGTATGCTTTTGTACACGTAAATTTCTACTGAATGAAGAGTTAATTTGTTCGTTTTCAAGGAAGGTTACAGGATAGTTTGCCTCGTTTACTGTATCTCTATTTTTTTTTCTCTCAACGGATACGAACGTTATCGTTCTTCCGTGCGCGTTCTCTCAGAGCGTATTCATCCTCGGGCGAGTTTAATATTGCAAAACGGAATTGCAGACGATGCACCGGAAGTCGACCGGCCCAAGAGGGTTGTCCCCGATGCGCCATCGTCTCTATTCCTTCTGCATTCAGGATGATCCACCGGTACCGGGGATTTGCAGTTGCAGCTGCTGCGCGACAGCAGCGGCAGCATATGAGACTCTGTATGGCTCGTTGAAAAATGCAAAGTGCAACAACGGCGCGACACCCACCGAACACGATGCGACATTCGCCGGCAAAGAAAACAATCCGTTAGAGGATGTGAAATTATGTAACACACGTACACAAGAGCGCGACATATATAGTTTCGCAAAAATATAGATATTAAAGTGTGTTGCTTGGAAAAAGTCGTGTTTTTTACGGAAGTCATTTCATAAAGCGTACGGTGTATATATCCGTCGAGGTGAAGATAAAATTTATGCTTAACTTCTTGCGGAAGAAATTTCACGCTCTTACCGTTTTATTAATCTCTCAATACCTGTCTCAGTGTTGTAAGAAAAGATAGATTATCATAAATACTTTTAATTATACTATAATTTCGATATAATACTGTCATGTTGCGTCGCATCTTCTATCTTGGTTATAAATCAAAATTATATGCAACTTTCATAAACGTTATTGAATAATACATCAACTGTTTGAATTTCAAGTGATTTGACCATTTAATTTTTGCGAAATTTAATTTTAAAGATAGAGTCTTATGGGTACTTTCGCGAAAACGCTATAGATACAAACGTCATTACCAAAATAAAATAAAAAGATACAACGGTAAAATTAAAGATAAATACTATTCAAGCAGTATTTAGAATAATTATTCTAAAATAAATACATAACAATAATTATTATCTTAAAATAATTATTTTAAAAAATATCATATTCTGTTATATGTATAAATATTTCATATATTTATGCAGGTCAAAATTAAATATTATACAAAAAAAATCCCAATTTTTTTAATTGAAAAATTTTTGACTAGTTTTTAATCTGTAATACAAAAAATTACGTGCATCTTAATTTAAGCATAGGCATTCCCCTTTTTCCCGTAAAGTAATTGACCAACCTTCCGAATTGAAACGTCATTAAATTTCATTTTTTTTTTTTTTTTTTTTTTTTTTTTTTTTTTTTTAAGAACAAGAATGTCATCTACATTCTTGTTCTACATCAACGCGAATGCTACATCACGCGCATTTCACAGGAAGCACTGGCATGTAATATGTCTGGACTTCGTTTCTTCCTTTCTGAAAGCCAGCTTAATGTTATGCCCGCACAGCCGGCTCACATTACTGGGTCGTGGCTTATCGCTCTAAATGCCGTAAATCTGATCGCGTTTACATGGCGCATCCAGCAACGAGTTAACGTTGTTCCCTGCATCGTTTATAACTCGCTACCGTTTCGCGGAGCAGAACGATATAGGTAGAGTGGTTTACTGCTTGTGTTAAGTACCGGCGTCGGAAAGCAACTTCTATACCGTCGTAATCTTCACGTTATCTCGCTAATTCCCGCTATTCGTACGAGTGCAACGTACAAGTAAAAGCAGTAAATCACTCCATTTTCAAGCATTGTACTCACCTTTTCGTTTAATTTTAAATATACACTGCGGAATTCCCGAATAGCTCATATATTTAGATAAAAAGATTAATCGCTATTAATTAGGATTTGATATTTATTTCGTTAACAGGATCATACGCTATACGCTTTGTTCTTTTTAATCCTCGCGATAAATCAACGTTGGCGTGGATAAAAATTTGCAATGTGATTAATTCACTCGTACTGGCTTTAAAAGCGTTTGGTACAAGGAGCACGTTCGAATGTCATCAAATATCGGATTTAACCAACGCGTGTCGATGTTATTGACTTTGAGGATAAAATTTCACACAGCATAGCCATTGGGAAATTAACTAAAAGTGCACGCCATTGTCACGGCTCTTTCGATCATCAGCTAAACATAATTAAAATTTGTTTCAGATCGGATAGCCGAGTGAAGTAGATAGTAGCTTCGAGGACATCTTAAAACAGACATGTGTGAGATTCGACCGAACGTTATTCGCCAATGACGCAGGGTGAGTATTTCTAGTAATCGCATTAATATTTTATATCGCAGCACAAAATTTTTTTATCGCACATCGAAGTATTTAGTATTACATAGCCATCGATAGACTACTCTGCTATTCGATAAAATTTTCTCTAAACTTAAGTATTATACTTTCGGCAACGACCATGAATAATGCGTCAATAATTTCTCTTTTACATCTCATTAATTTTATTTCAAATAATAAAAAGGTACGGTCGAAATTTCGATATCGTGTTATAGTGATGTGCAGTAAAAGTCGTACACGCGTAAAATATATGCATATTACACGTATAATTCTCTGCAGAATATATGTATATTTCCCTCTGTTCCATTCGATTTTCTGCCTTTTTCCATACGACACTGATCGTATAAGTTACAAGTCATATAAGAGGGAAAATCCGGCGAAAAAGAATCATGAAGATGTGTACGGCACACAAAACCAAAAGGGAATATGTACATTCGATGCTCAATCGATATGCATTACATTACCACATCTGTTTGCGCGACCATAAATGGTCACATGTGAACGCCAGCGGATATTGTTTGTCAAATCATTAGGTGAAAGGCTCTCTAGGGAACCGCCTCCCTTCTCGATCTCGATTTCGACCTTTTTTTTTTTCACGTCACAGATTTGATACTTACTGTCTTAACTACTGTCGCGTGATATACGTTTCTCATTTTGCTCCTCGCATCGCGTATTCTTCTCTAGTCGCGTACGAAAACTGTGAAAAACAAAACCCATTAACTCCCGCTTCTCTCTTTTGTAAAACATTGCACAATCCCGATTTCCTTTGTCATATTATTAAACAAAGTAATTAACGGATTGAACCACTTTGTTAGATGATATTCTCGGCGACTTGAAGATTCTTGTTGAAGAAGGGACTGTGCAGAGATAGCACGCCATAATCTTGAAATTTATAAAGATACGAGTCAGATGCAGGGTTGGCAAAATTATACATTTTTTTAATAAAATCTATGTCAGTGGTAAAAATCAGTATTTTTATTTTTCGAAAAAATCGACAAAAACTGGTCTTTTCTATTAAAAATATTAAATAAAATTTTTTATTGATTTCTCTCAATTGAAAAAGCGTTTCTAATTTAAGCTTTATCCAAAAAGTCCATAATAAATTAAAAATCAACGTAGGAAATAAATTAGTTTTTTATTAGAAAATGTTTAAAGGTAAACAAATTAGATCTATATTAATAAAAATTTTTAATTCTCGTTATTATTACATTTTTCTAATTAAATAAAAAACTAGTGCAATATAAATATAAAGTTTAGGACAGTAAAAATTAAACTTTACCATGATTTTTTTCCATTCATTGAACTTTTTCAATCAATCTTGTTCGGGTGTTAAGAGTCTTAAAATTTTAAACGAGCAAATTGAAATGTTATGTTTTATTAATCATAGGTTTATAATTCATACTTGCGTTCAACGTTCACAATTCGCACTTTTCACAATTAGTAAGAAGACTGATCTAAATCACAAGGATTAAAGACAGAAAATTATATGCTAGAGCAATTTTTTTAGAGCGTATATTAGAATCTTAGCGCCTCCTTTCCATTGGATAATTAACGAATCAAAATTTTAATTAACGCTCTCTCATGAGTTGGAGGTATCCCGGTTTTGATAAAAAGCCTCAGAAGGTCTACTGATATAAACTTTTGTTTTAAAAGTTAAGTTTTTTAGCCAATAGGGAGTTTGGTATAATCGGGAAAAAGTTGTGCGCTTTATTAAGTGCTTGAGTTTTATCATGAGCAGATATCGCATAAAGGGGAGGGGGAGAGAGTTTGTCAGGCGAACACATATGGTATCAAGTATTATCGATTTCCTTTATGGTCCATGTTTATCTCCAGATTACTGCTCTTAGCAAGGGTTGGGTCTTAGTAAGAGTTCTTGTTTGCAAGGAGACTATCTTTTATTTAGAATTCCTAAGTCTGAGCCCTTGAATATTTATTCATCCGCTTTTCGTTTCTAAAATACATACGGTTGCAGTTTCCAGCACCCGCTATCTTGGTTACATTTTCTGGATTCTAGAATCTTTGCCTCGCCCGTCAGATATTGATGATTAACATTTCATGAAAAAAAAAAGGAATCGTCCACCGAAACGTAATATTATAATGTTAGATAAAAATATCGATATAATATCGTATGTTATTCTCTCTATTTTCTGCGGATACTGTGCGGACGAACTAATTGGCCGAAATAACAGTTGCGTTATATTTCGCGAAGAGCCATTTGGGACTCGCCTTGGCGCACTTCCACGGTGGAAATCGACGGGCAAAGTGATTTATCGATTGAATTTTAATTTCCGGGTCTGCATAACTTTATCTCTTCTCTCTGCATCGTGGCGTATAACGAACATTCGCGAATCAAACGATGTGGAAAGGCGCGTCGCGAACATTATCGTCACGCGACCCCTGGCATTTTTCACAGCGTCACGCGCCAATTTATCCGCGAAATTTTCGGATAAAAAATGGTCTTTACATAGGTTACGCGTGGTAGTTTTCGACATCGAGCGCGACAGTCGATTCTTTTTGCAAAAAGTCCTGTTACGCTAAATATTTCGCTTGTTGAAGCGGCAAATAAAATTGTCGCGTAAATTGTACATTTTCCACAAATGATACGGGAATCGCATGCGATAACGTATTTTACGTACGGGATAGTTTTCCAGGCATTCTACGTATATCTCAGCGCAACTTCATAGCCAGCAAAGGCATGTTGTCGCGATTTTTTCTGCCACATTTTTCGTATGCCTTCCGCGCGAATGAATCTGTGATCTTTTTTTTATTCCATTTCCAATATCGTTGAAACAAAAACGATATTTTTTTTCTCTATTTCGCCGCAGCGTCATAGCGAAACAAAGAGTGCATGGCAGTTCTGGAATTCGTTTTCAATTTGCGGACGTCAACGGTCAAATTGGACGTAAAACTTCGCAATTGATTCATTCTTTGTCCATGGTGAACCTGATTTTATCGGAAACACGATTTACTTGCGATTTAGTTTTGTCTCTTTTTAATAAATTTAAATACACTTAAGTAAGGACGGGCAAATAATATTTTTCGTATACCTTGAAATATTTATAAAATATCCGGATAATTTTATAACGTTATTTCTATGACATTTAACAAGTTTATTTGTTAATCAAACGTCAATTAAAAATTTTTAATAATTCGGCACTAATTAATCGACAGATATTAACGGTCACCCTCGAACTGTGTCTGCCTTCCATTTCCATTATTCCAGAGCTCCAATGCGCGTCTCTGTGACCGCGACAGACGGCATAGGATATTAACCAGGAGAAGGACAATCACGCTAAACCCGCCGGCGCGGTGTCCCTCCGTCTCTCTGTCAACATCGTGCGCATTCGCACGCTTGTGCGAATCTCGCACATCTACCGTCTGCGCGTCCGCCCTTCCGTCCGCCGCCGCTAAATTATAGACTGGTACGCGCGTATTTTCTTCCATGCATATTGCATATAGATAACGAGGGATGCCACCCGCCACCCGCCACCCATCACCGTCGTCGCCGAGCGCTCGTTGAAACGAAGGCAAGCGCCGCGACGCTCAATTCCATCTGCGCGCCACATACACGCGCGCATATGTCACGGCTCGCACTGTCTTCCTCTCTTCTCTCCCCTTTCCCTCTCGCTCGCACGTGCATGAAACTATATCATCCTTTCCCTCTTCCTCTCCCACTCTCTCTATTTCTCTCTTTCTCTTTCTCGTTCGCTCGCGTCTTCCTCTTTCTCGACATCGAGTTTGTTCCGAGAGTATTCAGACAATCGCGCGAGAAAGAGAAGGAACGATATGCCGAGAGAGATCTTGAAATTTCTCCCTTAACCGCATCTCGCACAAGCGCCATGCCACCTTCCCGCTCGGCTTTTCTTCAGGCAAATCATCATCTTGAGAAAATTCTCGCAGCCTTCGTTCTTTCTATTCAACCAGCTAGTTTTTACCAACCAACCTCAGTCCTTCTCGCAAAGTTGTTGAACCAATTTCTAGACACAAGTTGAATTAGATTACTTAGAAATCAGACTCGAATAAATGCGAATAACTATTTCTTACGTTTGATAAGGATCGCAACGATTTAATCGTGTTATTTTTGTGGATTATTTATCAGCTTTTATTCAATTATTTTTTTATGGAAAATGAATTTTTAAAAATAATATGGCAAATCAAAGATTAATACTTTTGTTTTTTTTTAATCACATACCATCATTCTCCCGCTCGATTTATTGCCTCTTGATATCTTTATTCTTCCATTTTTACAGCTCAAAATGTTATTGTATCCCATTATTAAATCAAGAAGTCAATTTGCTAGTAAGTAAACAATCAATATCTTAATAAATTTTATTTAATATTAATATATCTATTAATTAAATTAATATTTGAGAATACCATAAGTAAAATTAATATTAAATAAAATGTGTCATCTGATTTTGTTTTATAATAAAGTAAAAGAGAAATTATTGGTTCTGGTTAAAAGAGAAATTAATCATAACGAGCAAGAGAAAACCGTCCAAGTCAGATGTTCTTTCGAAGAGACTTCTTCGCTTCTCTCATTTTCTACTCTAGCTTGTTACTTCAGTTTTGTAGTTTTTGCCGCTGTCCTTCTTGCTACTTCGTAGCGTTCTTTGCTGTCCGTCGCAGTCATTTTCTGAGTATACTTGAAGATACCGCCGTCCTTTGGATCTAGTTCGCGCCAAACGAAGCTTTAAACAAAGGCGGATTGCAAACCCCAGGTGTTTCTAACTCGATAATTACATACCCGAGGAAAGTTTTCGATTGCGGAGAGCTAATTTAATAATAACGCATAAATTAAAAAAATGATGAAGAACTAATCGATAAAATCAAGGAATATTTGCTGTTTTCGCATTTACTTAATTTGTTTTTCGAGATAGCAGAAATAGCAGACTCGTGATGCAAACTAAAGTAAGAATACCGAAGGTCGAATTAAAACTTTCGTAACAATGGTATGTGTTGAGGAATTTATTATGGAAAGATATTTTCTATTCTTGTCTCTCGACTGATATTCAATTCGCTTCTACAGCTGCCTTGGTTGTTGTATATATATATATATATATATATATATATACGCTTTATTAAAACAAGTTATGAAGTTTATGAATGTTATGTCCACGGTATTGACTCCGGAAAGAAATACGACTTTGATATACTTCCGGCGAAGAAAGATGAACCGGCGAGTTGTAAATAATGAGAATTCCATTCGACGGAGTTGCTCTCTTCTCCCCCTCGAAATTTCTCCTTTTGTGTAAAAGTGTAGCGCCGCTTACTCGTAATCTAGCAAAGCTCGCGTATATCCGGCAGATAATTCGAAGTTCAAACTATTTCTCCAGTTTTTCTCTTACCCTCGAGGGATACCATTTCACCTTCCTCCTTTCTTTTTTTTTTCCATTTTCACGCGTTTGCATTTTTCACGACACGACTGGAATTCACCGCTGAATTCCTTGCTCGAAATCTCGTCGACTGCTTTATATCGTGGTCGTAGAAACCGTGGAAAGGGTAATGCATTTCCGTGCGTGGCAAAAGTGTTCCCCGATTGCACAAAGCAGATTGCATAATCAAGCCAGGATTTAGTTATAAATAAGTCGAAAAAGACTTTATCCGCGCTAGAGTAAGATACACGAGCGGATCGCTCCGAGCGATTTTGCCTACTATAATCCGTTAAAGAGGGAATTATTCCCGAGCGACTAACACAATTACAATCACCGTGATTCTACATCGTAAATTGATTTTAAAACCTTATTCATTTCAATACCTATACAATATAACAAAGTCGGCGCATAAAATTATTACTTGTCAACGATTGAAAATAGATAGAAAAATTTCAAAGAATAAATTAACAGAATCTTGTGATTTAATTCATTATCTTGTACATTGCACCATTTAAGGTACGTATGTATATATATATGTATATATATAACACACACGGTAGAGAAAATTGCGAGATAGTTGAATAAAAATAATTAAATTTTTATTCAGTGCTAGAAAATAAAGTGCGTACATGTCCAGCTGTAACATTAGCTGACGTGTTAGTACTTTTTTTTTCTAAACTTGTGGTCGCGAAATGTAACCCAAGAGAGAATATCTGTTTTTAAAATGAGATGTAGCAGCCAAGATTTCTCTCTCTCTCTCTCTCTCTCTCTCTCCCTCCCTCCTACCTTTTTTTCTCACCCACGTCAGAACAGCGAACTTTTTTCACGTTTCCCAGCATGAAGAAAAAAATATGCTTACGTCGTATGAACGAGACAGAGGAGGGTAGAAGACTCGCTGTTGCAAGGTTAAAAAAAGGGGAGAAAAAACAAGGTCATTTCTTTTATGCTACCGTACATAATAATGTAATATAATTTTGCAGCGCGTGACGCTTTTCAACGATGATGTAAATCATTTTTGTGCGATGTGGGTGGAAATCGATTGGATGCTTTGGCGCAGTTTAAGAGTTGGAAATTACTCGCTTCCTGAAGATTCTCGTACTCACCGAATAGCGCGAAACGGTTGCTGCATTATCGTGCTGCAACCGGTAATAATAAGCAGGCACTGAGAAACGCGGATATTCAATACAACCCCCGCGGTCGCATACAACGTTCCGTGCGGAGCGCCTTGTGCATCCACACAATGCGCAAGTTGCGCGTGCACAAGGCGCCGCACTGTGAAACCGCATCGAGCCGTGTCAAAGCGACGATGTTTCGTGCAAATCTGAAGCACGAGCTCGCGGTCTCCTGCCACCCCCTTCACGCGTCTCTTCGCTCCAACCCGGCGCTTGCAGAAGCGGGAACTTTGTGTGAGCGTGTCGTGGTGGTTGGTCGCGCGTCGCGTAAAGTCTCCCCTCGGTGAATTACAACTACGTTCGCGAACGCATCGGTGAAAGAGATCGCACCTCTAAACTTGACGATGCATTATATGCACTAACGAATGTGGCAAATGGGAGACGCGACGATTGCGCAGTCGCGAAAATTAATACCCCCCGCAAAGGTTCCTCGTAGATGTTTAATTAAACGATAAATAGTGGTTTCCTTTTTATGAAATTATTTCTATATAATATTCATATCAGAGAAATTTTTCTTCCGAACGATTCGGCGTATTTCGCTTCTACATCATGCCTGGAAATCGAAATTGATTCGACGGGATTCGAGCGCGAAAGCAAACAGTTTCTCGAGGTATCAGGTGTAACTCCTTGGGCTTCGCAATTGCTCGCGAATAAATTGTTTCGCTCGTTGGAATAGCAAGTGGAGCAGACGGCGAGTAAACCACGAGATTTCGTCTCGTACACGTCGAAGGTTTCCGGAACGTTTGAAGGAATTTCCGGAGTAATTAAGCATCGACCTTGCTCCTCTTCCCGCGAGTCTTCGTCGGCTGCACGTCTGTTTTCGCAATCGGTAACGAGAGGCGGGGTCCGTTTCCATTCCACCGATCTGAGAGGAGTTGGATGTGCTCTCACGGGGGTTGCCGAGTTTTCTTATTGGATGTCAGCACGTCGTAAAAGAGTGTTCGAACGCGATGAGAGAGGCTCGGAAAGAGGGTGAAAACGGTGGCTTAAGTACATTGGACCCTCGAATGATAAGTTTCTCGATTTCTTCCTGTACTTTCGCCTCAACTTCTCTTTCCGCTTCTCCTTTTCTTTCTGGTATTACCTCTTTTCATTCCACAAAAGGGAACGACATTGTAAGAAGGAAGGAAGGAAGGAAGGAAGGAAGCAAGCAAGCAAGCAAGCAAGTTCAGCGGCTCCCTTTCCTCCATTATCGCCGTAAACCAACCCTCTTTGTTTAGGGTACCGTGAAGTCGGCTCGCTTGTCCGCAAACTTTAAATGTCCTTTCATCGCTTCTTCCTTCCGGCAGGACAAATCGCTGCTTATAGACTTCCCGTTTTTTCCCCGCCTTCTCCCTCCGGACGCGATTAAATCTTGGCGCGTGGGTACCATTGTACTCCCGGACTGGCTGGAGCCTGGAGCTCAACGAAGGTCGCGAGGGGAGAATTTTCTCTATAGCTATCTCCCGAATTCAAATCTCCAGAGTGTCTCTTAAAGAATATCGATATTCTCAGTGAGAGTTTCTTTTATTCGCCCATAGGTCTCGAGATATCTTAATCGTGTCTGGTTAAATCAGCCGGAATTCCCTCGGCTAATGTAATCTTATGCGATTTAATTAAACAGAGAAAACTCAAGGACAGAATACAGATTATTGCAGAAAAAAGTTTATTTTCCATTCCCTCTCTTTATTACTTTCTTTCTCTCTTTCGTTTAAGCGACGAATATAAAAACTTTCGTATCGTTATCAAAACCGTTTCGCCAGCGGTTTGTCGCCTTTTTTAATTATTTTTTTTTTTTACTTGTTCAAACGCGATTGCGTATCGAACAGTTCGAATAGTTATTTTGAAATAAAATTAAAAGCTCTATAGTGTTACCGACACGTCACTTACAAATATTTACACGCGCAGCAGATACAGCGAGTACTAGCGATGATTCTGTAAATAAAATAATTGCGTGCATTAATCCAAAATTTCAATTGTAGTTAATTAAGTCAGTACATGCGAATGACATGTGGATGTTTGTAGATACATTGAATATATGTATAAATGTACATAAAATGGAAAACAAAATTTTGTTTATTTTAGAAAACATTCATACTTGTTACATTTAAGTGACATGTGTAACATCATTATATGTCATAAAATCGCGATTTTATCGGATGTTTAATTAATGTAAAAAACATTTTTATACATAAAAGATACAAGTAATTTTTTAAACTATAAATTTCTCATATATTAAATTAATTTATAAAGTTTTCTAAATATTTTCTTCCGCTAATTTTTATTTATTTTTTTTTTTTTTAAGACGTGTATAGATTTTTTATCACTTTTATTAGCTTTTCGCTCAATATATTTCAAGTACGTTAAAATAAATCAGACAACGAAGCGAATCAGATTTTATTAATACTAAGTGTGAAACTCGTTAAGAGTAATTTGAAATTCACCGTCGGTCAGTGACAACTAAGATGTAAGAGGTAGCGAGCACAGAGCCAAGTCAAAGTGATGTTGACACACCGTTCGATGGCTGGCCGCTACGACGAAGTTGATTGTATCGCACAAGGTAACTTCGATCTCTCGAGGGGCCTATCCTCCTATCGGGACGCCGCTGCGGCCAGTATTGTTTGCACGGTAAATATTTTTGCAGTCGGCGAGTGTTGGCGCATCTCATTAATGGGAAGCGTTCTGTTAAATACTGCGCGAGTAACAAGACAAATCGAAGTATTCTCCAAATAAAGTACGTATATACATTAGCGCTGTTCCTCCGCGTACTTGAGCTTTTTCTCTGCAGCTCACTAATTCGCTGTTGTTAATAAAACTGAAAGTAATTAATACCGGTATATTTGTTAACGTCACCCCCCCCCCTCTCCTCCGTCATACGAATTGATTAATCGAAAACGCGTAATCCGTGAATATAAAAATAATTATTGCGAATATATTTTTGATAAGAGCATTCAAAAAAATATTTTGCTAATGTACATAGATTTCTAGATGTCTCAATTAAAATTTATCGCTACTTTTTCTATCTGTTAGACTGTTAGAGTATTGTTTGTCACGTATAGAATTTATGGCAGCAATATTCTAGCAATATCTCTAGAAAATTTCGATCCCATTGCCAAATGTTAATCACAAATATAATTGTCCTCGACAATAAGCCTTAAGGATAGGCATCACACAGAAATTTTTTGTCTAAATTACACTAATAGTACAGATATGAATTCAGTCTCTGTCATTTAAATTGATTAAGTGCAAAATATATACAGTATCACAGTATTTCCTAATAATTTATTTGTTTCAGTTAATTTTTTACATCTAGAAAATTTTTGTTCAAGTTGCAAGATTATTTTTTTGAGTGCATGATGTTTGATGATTGATGAAAATCACAAAATCACAAAAAGCATTCTGCTCTTCACGTTTGCGTTTCAAGGACGGGATTTTTATCCGGTATTTTATCGACTCTTCTAACTCTTCAGATTTCACGGATTAATCACACGAGCGAAAAGCAGCTTCTCGACTGGAATCCGTTGAAATTAGATTACTTTTCGTCTCGCGCTTCATGTGTGTAAGCACAAATGCGCTCGAAGGTGTGCGTAAACGACGTCGTGGAAAGAAATAAAAGAGAAAATGGCCGGAAAGGGGGAAGTCGGGAAAGATGGCCTTCTACGCGCATTGAATGCCACGTATATCCTGCGCGACGGTACTCTTCTACGGTACACTTCTCATGAATACGGTGGTTCAAGAGCTTTGCGAGACAGAGAAAGAGAGAAGGGGGAGGGAGGGAGGGGGGGGCTGGTTCGTTTTTGAACCCGCGAGATTATTTTCTTAGTGTTTATTCCACCCTGTCAGAGGTGAGTTGCTCGCGTCCCTTTATCTCCTCGTTTCCGCGAGAGTGGATCAAACCTAAGATATCTCTCTTGATTTTCTTTTTCTTTCTCTTCTACTTACAGTAGAAAAGTAACCGCGAAAAACCATCGCAACTTTGCATGCGACGCAACGCACCCCGTCTCTCAGTGAGCTTGATAGATTCAACGATTTAAAGCGAACGCGAAACGAAACTAGCAGCTACGTCCTTTGCTTTAATTGTCGCGGTATTTTAATACGTCTTTTCTCACGTGGCTAACTGTGGCCTCATCTCGTCCTCGTGATAAGATGATTTAACGATATAAGGTAAGATCACATCCAGCATTGATTATTTTAATCTTATGGTTAGAGAGTCCTGTCATTTATTTTAACGTATAGATATTATATAATTTCTGCCATTCATTTTAACGATTCATCTAAATTATCTTATTGTACTATACATATTAATATGTTGCACATGTATAATAAGATAATTTAAATAAATTATTTGCATGATTTATTTTATATTTTTTTTCTTGAAAAAAATATTACATATAATAATATAAAATTGCAGTTCTTAAATAATCTAAAAAAATTGTTAAAAATATATTTTTATATATTTATTTAAAATATATATGATATACAATACTATATATATAGATTGTTATGATAATTTATTGGTTACAATCCGCGATTTATTTTTTATGTCAAATATGAAATGCGTTGTGGATAAAACCAAAATTACAAGCAATGTGTTTTCTCGATATTTTTTTAATGTTTACAAGAGAAAATTGCGTAAATAAGGATTTACATATTTGTTTCGCAAAATATTTTTATGCCATAGTGAACGAGAAGAGTTTTAATATCGTTGAATGAAATAGATTTAATCGAAATAAGCCGATTAAATATTTTCTCTTTCTATCGCGAAATTTGTTACCGTTTAAAGAATGTTTGATACGGACAGTATTTTTATAAATAGTACTTTTATATTTATATTTATTAATTAAACATATTTAAATTTTCACTGCTTAATTACAACAATATTTATTTAATTTAACATGTAACAACGTACGTTTCATCAATTCTTGCATGTCGTTAAATGATGTACATACGTTAATTACGTTAATTATACATAGTTTAATTATGTTTGCGCGTTTGGGGAAATCTTGTTCGATACCCCGCTTCTTTGTCTCGTCATCATAGAGCAGTTTCCTTCCTTTTTTTTTTTATCCATACGTGGCCCGGGCTCATCTGTCACAGCCAGCATGAGGCGCGCGTCGTTCTTCTCGCTTTCACGGGTAGAACAAATTGTACCTGACAGCAGGACACGGCCGGTGAGTAATGGCTTTTTGGAGGGGTGGTTAGCCCTGTTTGTACGTCGAGAGTCACTGCCGGATCACTCTTCTGTTTTCACCGTCGACTGCGTTGACACGCCCCTTGAATACGCGCCTCCACGTCTATGCTCATTATGATCAGCATTGTATGCACGCTGGTTCGAAATAAAACCATTGAAAATTAGATAGAGAGAGGTGGTTCTCGCACACGTGGACGTCAAATATGACATAGCAAAATTATGACATCTCCAAAGCTCGCGCTGGAAAAGTCATCTGTTATTAGAAGGAAATTAGATCCGTTTCTTCTTCATGTTCACTTCCATCCTTTTTACTTGATAATGTTTTAATTCTTTTTCATGAAAATGTAATATAAGATAACATTTAATTAATAATAAACAAGAAGATAAGCGTTAATAAAACTATATAAATGTATATATATTGTATATATACATAACATGTATACGTACACATAAATTTTGTTAAATTATAAAATGAAAAAGAAACAAAATACCTTGCGACAAAAACACAGAATATAAATACAAATTAAAGAAATTCAAATACACATGTGCATTTTTGCGAAATTGTGCTTACGACTGCGTTATGAGGAGAGGAAGCGGGAGAGTTGAAAAAGTTTCTTTTTAGAAAGTCACATTTGCGGTTAGCTAGAGGGATATGCTAAAAAATTCTTTTCACTCGGTCTGACTGATGTCTTTTTATCTTTGCAATTTTTGTGACTTTAAAGGCTTCTTTTACACAAGTCAGAGACAGAGATTGATAGAAAGGCAACGCTCTTGAGTGTGCCAAACTGTGCGGATTCTCTAGGGTTTATATTTACACAATTCCATCTCTCAATTGGGGAAACGTTTGCAAAGGAGCATATATTATACGTATACATAAACACAACATTTGTGTAAATATGTAAATGTAATTATTTGGAAAAGATAAAAAATGATTAATATTATTAAAAATTTTATTACAGAATATCTAGCGTTACATTATTATAGCCGTTCTAATCTGTAGCTTGAGATTTATATCGATCAGTAAGGGATTTCTCAAAAATCAATTAAATTGCCGTGACTGAAGGTACACGGCTTTCGTACTCACTTAAAACTTTCATCGGCGGAATTAAGAAGAGATAAGCAGATCACACAAATAAGAACAAAAAAAAACTCGCGATGAAAGTTCTCAGTACCTCCGCGCCAATCTTCCCGCCTCCCGCTGAGCCGCTCGCCTTACTGGAAGCGGAAACTTTCGTTAGAAAATTCAATAAGGACTTTGGGGTCCTAAGGGTTCCTAATTATGTTGGCATTAATACGCAATTAAAGTTCCCTTCATTAAATCCGTCCTTGCTTTTGCGTAATTTCAGCTCAAAAGGAATATCTCCTCCCTAAATACGAGAATGATAAGAGAAGGTAAAATGGAGAGAGATGAGGGAGGGAAGAGAAGAGATAGCCGGAAATGGTCGACACCCGCTCTCTCCTTCCGCCGTCATCTTCCGCCTTTAGAGAGACATTATTATTATCCGATACGGTTGTAACGCCGTTCCCTTCGTTTAATGGTGGCTTTCACGCTCTTACAATCCGCCAAGTTTCGTGATAATTCATTCTATCCAGTTTCCGCCTTTGCGCGAATACAAAGACCTACGGGACAGGGCGGGCGATGGCGTGGAAATTCTCGTTCAAAGAAGACGAATACAAGCTGTTTCGTTCCTCGCAAAAAGAGATACTTCCGCAGAGAAATTAGCTCGTGAAGCACTACGGGAACAAGCTCGACGCCAATACAGCATCGCTTTAATTCTTCAACTTCTCGACAGAATCAAATATTCGTTGCATTTTTTCTTTTTTTTTTTTTTTCTTTAATTCAACGTTAATTTGTGCGATTCGGGAAGACCGCGTGACGTCCGGGACACATCGTACATCATATTCGAGTAACGCTACGGGAAACACGTAATTAATTGCAATCATTTTCGTGATCGTGCTGGGGTGCGCAGTGGGACGCTGGGGCGATAAATTCTGGCCATTTCCGACGTCTGGAATCTGCGATGCGATAATCATTCCTAAAGGGGTAAATGCCGTATATCGATCGAAAGATATGGCTTGTCCTCTCCGTCTCATTGTCTCACAAGCCTAATAACATCTTGAAATATTATCTATCGCGTTTCGGTATTACAATATATTATATGAAAAAAATAGAACTTTAATCGAATATATCGTATCAAACATATACACACATATACAACAGATACCTTACAATTACAGTATATTTTTCCATTGAAATCCCCACAATATTCCATCGAGATTTAATAACGCCCGCGTTCATTTCAACGGACAATTTATCACAGATATCTTCGCGATCTATCATATCGATCGAGTATTCAATTAATATCTGGCCATCGCACAGTCTGCCCTATTTCTGCGCGCGCGCGCGCGAAGATTAATAACATTTGGACGAAATTTAATAATGTACTTTTAATTTAACTTATTATACGAGATTTTTCCAATCTATTTGTCACGTTATAGATTGAAAAATATTCAGTTAACACTAAACTTTATCCTATTTTACATAGTCGAGATTCATAATATTTCGACAAAATTTCCATTTCCGAGAGGAATCACAAGCTCTAGCAATCATGAAACGCGCTCGCTCGTTCGCCAGTGATTCTTCTCGAGAGAAAGAAGTAAACCAAAAAACTGTGTTAACCGTCCTCCACCTCTTCTTGCATCAAGAATCAAAATAAAAAACGGCTTTTCAAGAGAGAGCCATGAGGTTTCACGCCACGTTCCGCGGACAGAGAACCTCATTTTAGTCAGATTGGATGGTTTCTGTTCCCTACTGTGTGCCATATCTTTCCATCACTTTTTTTACTTCACTTACTCCTTTCTGCCCATTCTCAATCCTTTTCCTGCTACGGAACGATAGAAACGCGTGCTCGGAATTCGCCAGTGATGGTAAGAACGCAATCGCGCCATGATCGAATAAGATTTTCAGATGGATAGCTGACATTGTTTGTGATCCGCTAAGGAAACGATGAAGGGGGAGGAATTTCTTTGAAAATCGAAATCTTAAAATTGTTTTGCCTCGATAGAAATACGAGAGGTTTTTGCCGGTGTAAATTCCGCGAGGATGTTTGAAGCCAATTCAGAATTTAATAATTAAATTTAATGATTTAATCGATACTAATATTTATAAACAGTATTAATATCTGTGTGAAAGTATTGATATTTTTTGGAATATTACGAAAATATTTATTTATGACTGTTCGAGATAGAATATTTGAAATATTTCAAATTTTATGGATATATCTGAATTTAGCAGCGACTTTCGATATTTGAAATGCTTTATCTCCTATCGTGAAATATTATTTTTCCCGTGTTTCCATGCGACAATTCGACGGCCCCTTTTCGCTTTTTTCGTCCGCGGACTTTTCATCCATTTCCACGCTCATCAAGCTTTCTTTCGGCTGGCCGCATCAAACGAAAAGCTCTGTTCGCTCTAGTCGGCAGTGGACGTAAACGAAGCTCTGTTAACAGCGGCTTTAATCGCGCTTAGAGTTTTTTTTTTTTTTTTTTTTTTTACATTTGGTCGATATTTTATTAATCCGGACGTCTGGGGCAGCACGCGAGAGTCTTATTCTATCCTATGACCTAAAAGCGAGTCATGCCTTCAACAACATGCCGTTCTTAACCATATCGCGTGCAACAAAATCAGAATGCTATTATTATCGAAGCCTCACTACCGAAGCCTTACACGACCGCTCGCACACCATTCTTGAATTATAATTTTCTCATTTTTATATAACATGATACGTGAGTTGATATATCTATATAAATTTGGTACTTTACTTTTCATTAATTAAGTTATTAATATAGAAAATAATAGTATTTCATTTGTAATAACAGTTTGGATTGTAATAATAATAATTTTGCTTGTAATCGAAGAATATAAGCTTTTAGAATAGTGAGGTTTTAATAATAGCATTCTGATGAATAACAAAAAAATTTTACACATTAAGCCATTTAAATAAATTGTAACTGTAGATATAAAACATATGCAAAAGTCAATTTTGAGAGCTAACAGCTGAGCACACGCTGTTTTACATTTTTTATCAATACTCTCTGTGAAATGAAACTTTGATTATTTAAATCGTGCATACGTCACATCGAGTTGGGTGATCATGTTAAATAGCGTGGATTGCAACGACACGTTTAATTTCAGTTTCCCAATGCGTTCTATTTCTCCGCTCGTAACGCTTCGAACCAATCCAACTTTGGCGTTCGAAGTATTCAAGGTACGAAACTAAATGGGTTCGCTGAACACTAAAGGCTGTTTTAAGTTAGATGAATCTTGCGATTTTATTTTCTTTCCACTCGTATCTTCTTTTATTCACCGGATATCGGATTAGAAGACTTATAAGTATGCTTCATTGTCGGCGTAAAAAATAACTCCCATATACATAGTAAATTAAAAATTTTTCAATACTAAAATTATGAATATTCAATATTAAAGTTGTACCTAATATTTGTAATCGAATGATAGAATATTTGAATCGTCTGAATTACACAATTATTTATCTCCATTGTTTATCTCCAATATTTGCAGTAACAATGCTTCCAATATATCTCTAAATTGCAAACATTATTACTGCAAATATTATTTCGATTTTTATATTGAAACATTATTACATTATATCTCTTTCTCCTCTTCCCCCCCCCTCCCTCTCTCTCTCTCTCTCTCTCTCTCTCTCTCTCTCTCTCTCTCTCTATCAAGTTTCTCGTAGTTGTATTTCGGAAGTTATGTGTTTATCTAGTTATCATCTTACACGTATGCTGTGTCGGGCGTATCACGATAATATCATGATGGGAAGTTCCGAGAAGCTAGATGACGACGAAATTATGTAAACGATACGGTGTAGAGGTGTGATACTTGGTACACTTAAGCTGCTTAACTATATATGACGTTAAGAGCGACTTTATAATATTACGATTGAAAAAGCTTTAGAACTTTCCGCTATGAATTTTACAAACTGCACGTTGAATGATTTTGTCTCTCGGAGCATTTGTGTGGACAAATCTAAAATTCTATTTCGCTAAAGCAACTACACCACGTTATTGCGCCCGAAATGATTAACAGTTGTATTATTACAGTTATATGATGAATCGGACCCTATTATACGCCAGAATATTCATATTTCAGTACTAAATTCATTTATTTATATTCATGCGAAACCCTACAACGAAATAATAGAATTGCATTGAAAAATAGATATTATATGTAATTATTTTTACGATTACTTTTTTGCAAGAAAAAATATAAATTTTTTTGAAAAAATATGTATATATATTTAATTTATTCATTATGTTTTTAAAAACTATGATATTTTTTCCAACAGCGTAAAAGAGTTTATTAAAATTGCAATGTATAAAACAATTTTAACTCTTTTGAAACACATAGAGATCATATCATCGGTTGAAACTTCAAAATATTTTGCTTCTCTGTCATATGAAACTTTTTACTCTGTAGACTGTAGAGTACAGCGAGTATTAATCTGCATAATATTTACATTCATGCCGTAGTGCATCGTCGATGAGATACAGAGATCAGTATGTATAGCTTATCTCATCGACAAGACATATTCATTGGTCTGCTTCAATATTTGAGCAACGTGTCCGTTGTCTATTGACATCACGGTGTGACAGACTAATTCCACATACATGCTGTTCTTTCTTTGTATAATTTGCCCCGTGATTTCGACATGTTTAATTTTGAAAGCAGCTACAAAGATTTTTGTATTGTATGTAGATAAAATTTCATCATTCTTTCTTTTTTTTTTCCATTGGTTTGCATAACTGAAAATATATGACTAAAATCATTTTACATATATCAATGTTGGAACGCATCTTGATTTTGAGAGATATTGAAATTTTTTCTGCGCAATTTTCCTTGGCAATACGGTAGTTTCGCGATAATAAATTGATCATCTTGAATTCACGAGCGACTTTACGCGAGCAGCGTCATCTCAATCTTTATGCAAATTCGCGGCAACGAAACGCTTCTAAGGTCGATTGGAAGATTGCGTGCCCCGTTCACACCGTCGTTTAGATTTCTGGCGATCATCCACGTAAATGGGGAAAATCGTTCAACGACACTATTGTGCACGTCGCTTGATGGTCGCTTGTTCCTAGACTATAATCGGTTCCTTCAACTTCCGTCGCTTTAACTTCTCTCACGAGTGTCTCCATCCTGGAGTTGATTGTCGCCCAGAGATCGCTCTCGTTGTATCGCCGGTATCACGTCGACGATCATTATTCGGTCGACGACCTCGACTTGCACGTTTGTTAAAGAAATCACTGTTGTCATTACTTAGGTTTGTGTGGCACAATCCCCGCGAATGTTGATGTTTCAAACGACGCGGCTGTCAAGTCAAATTTCCCAGTCCATATTCTGTTTTATCTTCCATTTAACATTTAGACATAATAAAGATTTATGTGGTGACAAATTTTCACGGATTCCCGCGCGCATTAACCAGATGTTAATAGACAAAATGCAAATTTTTCCAATTGTAATCCGCATCTGTCTCGTTCCACCAGATGTACATTTCGCGCGATGATTCACATTCTCCGCGTTTCCCGCCGACAGAGACGAACAATGAAAATAGAGAGGTAGGGGGGAAAAAGAGAACGATTTCGGTCGCACGCGTACGGATTCCCGCGCTGATTGCGCGACGAGGAAAAAAAAATTGCGTACCAGCTGTTTCGTCGACGGGGACGAGCGTTAACGTTCGCCAATTTATCGCCGCCGTGTGGCGCGGACTCGCGCGCGTTAATTTACGGCAGTCCTCGGATCCGTAAATGTATTAATTCATCGTGAAACTGTCCGCGCATGGCGACGACTACGAAATCGCGAATAATCGTCGTGGGTCGACGGTTCGTCGCTTGTTTTTTATTTTATCCCGTTGATGACAACGACAACGACATCGACGCGCGACGCGCGACACGATTCGTTAATTTTCCGACGCGCCTCGAGATGCGACGACAAAATAGGTGAGAGTTTGATCAAACCGTGTTGTATGTCCGCCTGTTTCTCCCTTGGTACGTGCCTAGTTTATCGTCCAGCTTTTTGTAGACCCATCCGTCGGGCGCGAAACGCTTAGTATTCGCGTAAAGTTTTAATGCAAAGTTGGACCGTTAATAGCTGAACAAAACAAAATGTGTGAAACTGTTTTTTTCGAATGAAAAAAAATATATATGTCATTTCTTACATTAATAACCTTTTTATTTTCAAATAAATATAATTACTATAAATTATTATTCTATAGCGGGAAAATATTTTCAAATTTTATGTAAAGGAATAATCTTTTTCATTTATTTGTTCAATTTCTTTATTTTATACGTGTCATTTAACGTAGAAAATATAGACTGCGTATATCTTATGTCCTGTCCGCGATTCGCGCGCTAAAATTAGAAAAAGAAAGTCTAATGTATCTGGGAAATGTGTGTTTATCTCTCTTTTCAACTTGACAATTTTATTTCTGTCTCTTTTCAAATTAACTTTTCTTTCTTTTTCTAATTTCGGCACATCATTTGTTTGCTAGTCTATACTTGTTACATCTATGCTATTTAATAGTTGTAAAAAAATATTTTTTCTATTTCATAATATCTTTCTTATTTTATAATTATTTATGGTTATTATCGTTTTTTTGGGATTAATAACGCGCAACAATAAGAACATCGAGCTTGATGTCAAAGTAATCGCCCGTACTGTAGACAGTTGAAGCAATACGGTTATACGCTACCGATTTTTTTTTTTCTTTGCAACGCTGTCAAAGCGATCATCCGAGCGCGAAAAGTTTGCCACAGCTTCAGAAATGGCCGACACATGGGTCGCTTAATTAAAAGGTCGGTGAAAAAATCGGAATTGTTGCGCGAAGCGCACGCTGGAAGCATAGCACAGTCCCGTGTGTACAAAGAAAATCGGACATTTCCGGAAATACGGAGACAACTTGAACCCGCATAATTGTGAAATCCTGAATAAAACAGCCACATACACGCGCATACACAGACACAGGGTATCGGTAGTAGTACCGGTAGTAGTACCGGTAGTAGCGTTCGCGGATCCCATTTTACCGGCCTCATTAATCTCTCTTCTCACTTCGCGGCGGTCGTAATTACGCGCGCCGTAATTCAGAAGAACAAGGCGAAATGTTCTTTATTTACGTATACGTATGGCTTTTTTTTCCCGAGGACAACGACAGCAGCGTTACACTTTCCTTGGCTGCTCTAGCTCTCATATTGCGGCGGGACGGAACATTGCAGTCGGTTAGGTGGTTCGTCCGCAGCTGCAGCGGCGAAGCGGGAATTTTTACGAGCGACCTGTATCAAAATTTTCCAACTCTCCGGAAAATTAGATATTTTTCGGGAAGAGAGATAGGGATAGGAATGCGCGCTCTTGCCCCTCGATGCGGAAATTCCAATATCACTCGGTAATTTTATTGTTGACGCTACGTTTAAAAGAGAAATGTTAAACTTTCGAGAGATGGAAAAAAAATGCAATATGTATAAGAATATTAATTAGTTATTTATTACGTACGAGTGCTAGATGCGCGATATAATTATCATCATACGCGCATTAGTTTATCTCTTTTTCTGCAGCTCTACTCGCTTATATTTTTTCCTGGAAATGCAAGAAATATATTGCGCATGAATTTGCGGCTATTTCGCGTACGTACGTAGGTACTTTACGATCATTAAAGCGGAAAAATTATAATCGTAAATGTAAAATATTGTTTCAACGATGGCGAGTTGCATTTTTTACGAGCTCTGCGAGGGGGAACTTTTCTCATTAATTTTACTCCACGCTTATGACTTATGAAAAAACATCGTTAATAATCTTCAAACTACGGTTTGATTAATTAAGATGTACATTACGCCATCGAAGTAATTAAAATACGCCTATAACGAGCAAAAGTGACGGATCAAAACCATCTTTCGATGTTTTATTTATCACCGACCGTAAATATCTGTCTGGTGGTAGCGACCTGCCGTTTCGCCGTTTGCGGAATTAATCGTGCGGCAATTACTCGAGCAATGACGGGATTCATAAGCTCGCTCGGTATACATCAGACATGAATAATATACAGCTTGTCTCGATATAGGTTTATATCCTGTGACGGAATTTTTATCGTCGCTCGGGCAATAGCTGAGCGTAAAATAATTCTCGTGTTCGGACTAGAATAGTAATGCGGAGACACGGGATACTGAGGGCTGTGGTGGGCCCTTTTACAATCGCTTAAACGCTTCCGTGTTATTTCCGTATCACGACATTCGACGTAATAATCCGCCAAACAACGACACGTAACACGTGCAAACGATGAGAATATATGTATATCGCGCGCGGTGTTATTATTTTTCATCTCCCTTTTATAAATGTTTTCTTTTTATTACTTTCTTGTTACGTTCGCTTAAACCGTCACGATAATGTTAATTCGATCGCAAATACTTGATCAATTCACCGCGATATCAAACGTGAGAAAGAGAATTGTTCATGAAAATTCCACAATCGCTTCATTTCCCTCACCGCTGTTAATTGTGCGATAAAGCCGGGAATTTCAAGAACGCCCAGCATTTCGCTCGTAAACTGGCTCGGTCAAAAACGAAACGCGGTATTTTGGGCATTTTCCGCTGTGGAAAACGGTGGAAAATTTGCGAAACCCGTTCACGTTATACGATCGCGTTTTCGCATCGCGGAAAACGAACATTGGGGGCAACGGTTGCCGTTTATATCCACGCGACGGCGACGGCGACGGCGACGGCGACGACGACGACGACGACGACGGCGGCGATTATCCAATTTTCCGCGATGCAATCCCAGCGCGTACGGGATAGCGGATGGCGTGGGCGGCTAACAGCAGTCGATGGTTAGTTCTCTCGCTGCAGAATTTCGCATGTCCAAGGCTGCTTGCGCGGCTGCTGGCGCAACATATTACGGCACTCACCCAATTCGTAGATACTCTCGGCCGGCTCTCTATTATACACCGCCAATGAGCCTGCGAGTTATGATGATGATGATTTCCGATTATCGTCGTAGGGGAGAAGGCACATTCCAGGGCACGGAAGAGGCACGTTCGAACGATTTAAACATCCTGGATCGCAATAAAAAGAGCGCGTTTTTTTCTGCCAGAAGACTGGTCGCTTTTCATTTCATTATCATATACATGCGATGGTAATTTGCGAATATTTCAAATGACAGAGTGGAACGTTTTTACCAGTATTTTCGGCAAAGCGGAGGAAAGCAGAATCGCGAACGCGTTTAATTTATTTATTATTGCGCGCGTAGATATATTTGTCATTGGTATCTTTGCCATTAATCTCGAAGATATAGCTAAAGAGTTGTTCAAATCTCAACTATCTGAATAATAAATCCTTCCGGAAGTCGCGTACTGCTCGTGGGAGTATGTATCGTGTACGACAGAGACGTTACTGATGCACTTACCCTACACCCATGTAACCGGCCCACGACCTTTCTTTCTTCATATATCGTCGATTATTCCTATCGCTGCGTGCTATCGCGTCTTTGTTCGTGAGAGGTAACTGCGTTTTCTCTCTCTTTCTCTATTGTAATATTTTCAATTTTTTATACACAGTTCTACGCGTGTTGTACAGATATCTATTGTAATATATCTTCTCTCTTTTTATTTTTTATTTTTTATTATTTAAATTTATTTGATATTTAACAATAAGTTTGATTTATTTCTAGAATTAATATACATAATTATACTTTATATGAAATAATGCATTTCAATTTCTGTTCAAATATTTTTATCGCCTCATCAGATTCATATTTAAAAAAGTTTTCCTATTCTCTGACTATATAATATAATAATTCGCGAGGTGTGTGCGTTTAGTACGGTATAATAAAGTTATAAATATAATTTTGTCGGAAAGTGCAAATTGCGGTTCGTGTATCAGCGATGGTTTGTAACGTCAGTAAATACAGATCAAATCTTGGCGAACCAACTAAAGTCCGCGAAACGCATTATAACTTTATAGTTCTTTGCTCTTTATTATTTTTCCTTTACGGTGAAGTATTTTTCTTGCGTTGATTGAGAGGCCGCCGGCATAAAATCCAATAGTCTACTTCGGTCGTGCTCTATTCCACTTTTGCCGCTTAAATTTTATGACGCGCGCCCCACGAACGTACGTTGAACCATTTCCGCGGAATAAGAGCACCATACGTGCGAGTAAAAGGGAACGTCGAGATTACGATTTCGTTTCAAATCGAGCGTGCGATGGAACCGTTACCGTTCACGCGATTATAGCGCATTGGACGCGCGAGCGCGAAAATTCGCGTTAAAAATCGAACTCTTCGGTTGATGCATTTTTACAGTACTTTTGATAAAGTCCTCGCCGAAAAATTGCCGTCGATATGAGCACTTGGATGAAATATCATGGAAAAAGTTATCTGTCACATTTTCCATCATTTTTATAATTGATTTTCGCAATTAAATTCACGAAACGAATTCTTGCGAGATGAATCAATATATTCTCCCGTATAGTTTAATTATTTTGATTGGATATTTTCTATATAAAAATATGTAATGAATTTTGCATTTTGTAGTTTTATAATTTTATATTTAAAATTTAAATTAAATTTTAATTTTTTATTTCAATTAATTTTATATATGTACATTTTTTTTATTATTTAAATAAATATACGTAGATATGTTTGTATATATGTGTCGCACGTTCATTTCTACATTCATCGCGACAGTCTTTGTCATATCTCTTGTAATTTGAGCGTGACTAGTAGATACAGCCATGTTATTACAGCTTTATACAAGCAAGCATATACGTTGAATTGCATTCGTACTAGAATGCGCAAACTGACATTATTGTCTAAATAATCATTGGGGAAGGCCGACTTCAAGTACGTGTATCATAATTCCATGATGAATAAGGGGGAGAATTGTACGAGGCATCTTCATAATGTAACATTCCTTAAGTGATAATTATGCATGTAACACAAACGAGTTTTCTCGCTGATATTTCTGCGGTGTAATTATAAATGGGACATGATTGTATCTAGCAATTATGCGATTATTTGTCAAGAGTGTACAATTTTTCAAATCTGTGCGCGTATCGCAGGAACTATCCAATAAAAACGAGACCGGAATCTCTGAATGGCCTGCAAGGTTAATGCGATTGGATGATTGGCTCGATTAGCAAATTGGTCGTCGACGTATAGGACATTGGGATAAATGAGGATATGTCTATGCTGGGAACATGGTACCGTGGCAAATTGATGGGAAGGGCTCGAACGACAACGTTGATATCGTCGTTGATATATTATGAGCCGTGATTTTCGATAGCATTATCAGCATTCATGCATTCGCAGTTTGCGAGCGAGTTTACACGTTTGCATGTTCGAGATATTTTTATAATATTAAAAAAAAAAAAAAAAATAAAGATCAATATTATAATTGAAAAATTCTAATTTAAAAGAAAGCAAAAAATTTTAGATTTTTTATTTAATATAATTTTATTATTATTTATTATAATATATTATTTTTCAAAAAATTCTTTAATATATTTAAAGATTTAGAATACTTACTAAAAAATTTAACATAAGATTATTTTATTTATAAGTTTTTTTTTTACTTTGAAAATATAAGGAACATTAATTAATAATAATTAATTGACAAAATCTTTTATCGTGTTATATCTTTGCACAAAAAATTGTATGAAATGTCTCAAAGATCGAATGGTTTCATTAAATTATAGATACGTATGTACTAAGTTAGAGACTGAAAAGAAGAGAAGGAAAAGCAATAATAACAGGTAATGTAAGACATCAACATCAAACATTTCAATGTTGCAAGAGAGAACTGTCATTTCGATATAAAATATTTCTACTTCAATCGTATCTGACGTATCCCGTAAAGAGCTATACAAATACGAATCGTCTGAAGCTCAAAGAACTAGAGAAAGAGAGAGAGAGGGGGGAGAGAGAGAGAGAGAGAGAGATGAGGGCGATGATGTTTTAATAATCACGTCGTAAAGAGGGGAAGTCAGAAACAGAGCTATGCGTAACTCGGATCGAAACACGACGGTCGGATGAATCGTCGATCGATATAGCCGCCCGTATCTGGAAGATGAAGCACTCCATCGAGAGGTCCTCCCCCTCCCCTCCCCCTCCCCTTCTTCCCTTCCTCTCTTTCCCGACTCTAGTGGCTTCTTCTGGCCCACCGGGGTCTATAAAAGCATCGAAGGCGCATATCGATGCGTCATCCGGTACGACGTGGGTCGTATTTTCAAGTAGGCGTTTACGCGCGACTTCCTAACACGTGGGACGTCGCTTCGTAAGAAACGTCATTGCACAAGCGGCGCGTGTGCCCCCGATGCTGACGACGGCTTTTCCTCTCCCTCACCACGAAGATTATTACCGTTGCCCGTTTTTACCGATTGTGCAGGAAAAATAGGCGCATTACGTGGTTTCTTGCGCGTCGCTAACGCACGTCGTAAACGACTATGCGCGTTACAGCGTACGCATATATATGTATTCAGGCTCCGGATATATAATATCCGGATCTCGCGCTTCGCCCTCTCGCGCTCACGGATATGTTCGCTCGCTCGAATTAATCCGCTGCGATTGACTTATTAATATTTGATAAATCTTCCGCTCGAAGGAAATTTATTCATGACGCGATGGAGAAAAATTTATGATGAGGTGAATGTTAACTTTTATATTTTTAAGTGAAATTTTTTAAATTATATATAATGCGAAAAAGTATGTTCACGACGCTTTTATAATTAAACCATGTCCGTGTTGGATTCGCAAAAAAGGAAAAACCTATATATAGATAATTATTAGTAAAATAAAAAATTGTGGAAAAAAATATTCTCTAATTGGATCGTTGCAATTTATCGAGTTTAGATTCGCGGATTCGGGCAAATAAAGTTTCGGGATCGATTTCAGTCGCGGACAATTCTTCGCGCGATTCGTACTCTTTCGAATTATATTCTCGGTCCGGTCGTAAATTCTCGAACCGTAAACCGCGTGGCGTGTGCGCGTCCATAAAAAATTTAACTATGCCACCGCGGTCGTGACTTAACTCCCCGCGAGTACGGTGAATACCGCGCAGCTGTGCAAGTTTTTATTCACAGTCCATGTTCATCGTCGACCATTCATTTCTTGGATCATCAACAAGGACCGACCATTCGCCTCAGAGATTTTACTCTGGAACGCCCGAAGAATTCTCTCTCTTTCTCGGTTCCCTCGAGACGTGAAACGCATCCATCTACAACTGCTGTAATTTTATCCTTTCATAAAACTTTTTTTCTGCGCGATTACAACTATAGAGTTGTAAAATACTTGAAGAAAAACGACGATAAATGTTCCGAGTTTCTTTTCCTTTACGAAAAGAAAAATGCAAATTCTGAAATATATTAAAAAATAACATTGTCGATATTTTACAGTATAGATATATGTATATGCATATATGCATATATGTATATGCGCTACGACCTATGCATAATCGATTATAAACAGTTAATATCATAGAATTGCGCGATGCATCATTGTTGATATTTAATATAACTAAATGGTGTTTACTCATTAATTTCTAGCAGAATCAATATTGACTTCCAGAGTAGTGTACATATGTTGCTAATGTTCACCAAACACTATTAGATTCATTACTTAATGTACCAATATATCTGTAATGAAATATACAGGAAATATACACATAATCATTTTATATTTTCAATCAAGAAAATATCGATACTACTATAGTTTTGTAAAATATTAGCATTTTATGAAAATATGCGCGATTTATCGAATCGCGTTTTTGGAGATGCGCACATGTATAATCAGAGAATTGAAAATATTTCCATTACCTCGGCATTATTACATTCAAATACATTCATGAGATTTTAAATTTAGATATTGCAGATATGTTGATTTTCTCTCTCATGCAATTTCCATCAAATTTCCATTTTGTCAAAATACAAATTTTATTCTTCTGTTTTATTTTCCCTCTTTGTCTATATGTAGATATATATATCGTACATACACACACATACATTATACTTTTTACGGGCAACATATTCAATATGTGTGCGCATCGATTTTTATCGATTAATCAATTTTACTCAATTTGAACGTCCAACCATTTTTTACAGCTTTATAAAATTAATTAATTAACGAATGTTTATCAACGTAACGTTAAGCGTGACGAAGACAGTGTATTTTTCATTACCGTGGCATTTTTTTTCGCACCGGAAAACGAGAAATGTACGTGCTTTCCGGTGTGGAAAGCCGCAAAGTTGTTTACGCCGTTGTCCTGTGATTCGCGTTCGCGTTCGCATTTTCCATGGAAAGCATCGGGATAATGAACGATATTTCCGCGAAACTTCGCAAATCCCCGGATCTCTTTTATCAGAGTAACGACCAACGAATTTTCCATGCTGTGAGTTAACGCGCTTCTCTGAACCGGAAGTGGATAACGAATCAGAATTGCGCAGGCTGATCCTTTCGGTCGCATCGGTGCGTCGATTTAATCATTTTCGCGTAGAATCAATGATCAATATGTCGTTTTGAGAAAAAGGACTATAATAATGCCGGCAATGCGCGAAGAGAGGTAATAATAAACAGATATCGGAATATAGCGAAATTGGAATATAGCGTTATAGTAGTAAACAGAAATTCGAGATAAATTACGTTACGGCCTCGTTTGCGTGTGGAATTCAGTGTTGTACATTAATTTAAGCGATTAAATTAGCAGCATCAATCAGAATTCATGTTACTTGTATGTACGTGTGATTTTAATCTATATGTATATTTCTCAATAAATCGACCCTGCATCGAACATGCATATTTACACAACATATCGGCATGTCGCTGTTTTTAAAAATTAATTTATGCGTTAAAGTTAAACTATATATATATATATATATATATATATATGCATTTTTGCATTACTCGATATTTTATAAAGGGATACGTTTAATCTGCAAAAAAAAAAAGACAATATAAATTATCCGTTATAAATTACCTCGATACTATCCACTGCCATTTTAATCATGGATACGTTAGTCTGGTAGCGAGAGGATAACCGATATATTTCAGGAGGTCAATAACCGCATGGTACATCGAACCGTCCGCCTTGCATTAAAATCTTTGACCTTGCACTCAACGGGGGAGAAAAAAATTTATTCACCCATACACATCGGGGAAGTTTCCTGTATACTCGTGCGCTCGCGGAACGGTCTCGCCCACACGTGAAACGGGTCACACCCATTTAATTTCGCGGTTTCTCTTCTTTCATCTTCCTTCCTCGAGTTTCTTCGCCCGTCGCTGTAATCACCTCTGTCTTCCGCTCTCTGTCCACCATCTTCCAATCTCCCTTGACGTGGATCCTCCCTTCTGCACCTCATTATGCGTCATTTATCCTTCGCACTCTCGTCGCGCTTATCCACTGAAAATGAAAGAAATGACTCGTAGAAAAGAACAGTCGTTTGATCGTATTTCACTCGATTCCTCTCGTTATACAAATGTCAAATGATGCGAACGTAATATGCGATAAGAACGTTCTTTGATCGATCTTAGATGACGCACAATATCAAATTTTTGTTTCATTTTAAAAGAAGTAGATGTAGTCTGCATTTCTTGTTCCTTGTCGTATATATTTTTTTCAATAATTTAATCTGAAGTTTAGATTTGAATGTGCTCTTAAAAAAAAATTTATTTAGAACATTTTTTATAGAAATTTATAAGAAAAAGATCGGTAGTTGTGTGTATTGTATGATGTAAGATTTTGATATTTTCTTTATACACTGTTTAGAGAATGCCTTATTCGCAACGTGTATATCGATCAAGAAGATCGAGTGGTTATCACGCGTTCAGTATACAAGTCGCGTACGAACGGCCGTCGACCACAACAAATGTAATTTTCCTCCGCCGATTTGCAATTTTGTATCGGGTCGAAATTTACAAAATAATACGATGTTGCAATAAAGGTATGAATTATTCAATTTTTTTTTTTTTTTTTTTTTTTTTTGTAATATCTTAAGGTTAGATCCCGAGAAAGAACTCGTAGGAAGAATGTTATAAAAGGCAAGAGCATGAAATAAGATGGGTGGATGTATGTACATGATAGACAGCAACGATCACGATAAATTATATATTACAAATTGTCAGGCTTGCTTCAGACAGACAGTAAACTATTATTGTTGAAATATTTTGTCACATTATTTCGACTTATCTGATTTAATCTCACCATCTTTTTTATCGCGAAAGGAATCGTTATATTCAAAAGAAACCGACTATTTTTTCGTACAATCTGTCGTGTCAGCTTCTTCGTGCAGGGAAATACTTGGCGTTCCTATGCATTCTTACATAGAATGCGACTCGCGTATATAAAAGACAGAATCGCAGAAAGAACGGGAAAAGGAAAAGCGAGAGACAGAGGGTGCGATGCATTAGAGCGGTGGGAGATCTTCGCATTTTTCTTGGCAGCGTAAAACGACATTATGTGCCAGCCCGCAAGGTTGGCTATAGTGAATAGGGAGGCCATAGTTCCTCTTTTCAATTTAAAAATTTACCAAGATTTGTCACATAATTCGAGCCGATGTCAACATGAAAGAAAAACAGCTATAATTTCTTCTTATCGTTAAGGAGACTAAAAAAATCTGAGAGGCTCTCAAGTTGTTTATTTTAAAAACTTGGCAATTTCAAGTGTTGAAAATTTCGCTGAAATTGCATCATCGCTCACACAAACGGCTCGTATAAGTGTAGCGAGAAATAGATAGACAGTACGGTCCCTTATGAGACCATGGCTTCTCTTTCCCTTGGATCAAAATCTATGGACGCCCTTGCTTTGGACCGGTGCCAACACACGCGCTGCTTTTCACTTGGAACCGTAGAACGAAGTTACTCTGCCGGTGCTCGATCAACGTCGCCGATCATCCTTTGCTCGTGATATGCACACATGCGTCTGACAGGGCCATCGGTTGCGCGATTATCAAATTACATCAATTTCCCGGTACTTTTGTCGGCATTCGCGACGCGACAAGCGGAACGTCGAACTTTGTTTCTCCTCCTGAAATTCTAATGATATTAAAGTTAATTTGCTGAAAATGAGGATCACGTTTCCAAGAAAGCGTTTTCCGTACGCAATTACGGCGCAAATGAAACTGTCGAAACGAGAAATCTTTTGATTTTTTTTTCATTAATGTATGCACGCGCAAATTTACATGATTAAGTTAATTAATTAGTTAATTAGTAAATATTATAAAAGTCTTAAATTCTCAAATTTTTTAGGCCTAGAAACGATTAAAAAAAAAAAAACAATTTCCCAGAATGTTAATATATTCTGAGTTAATTAATACATGTTAATATATTTTATGTAAAAAATATTTGTGTATAATCTCTCTCCTGCTGTTGATCCGAAACGGCAATCATGGGGTTGCCCTGATGTTCCAACAAAGTTTATGTCGAGCCGGAACAAAGAAAAGCTTTAAGTTCATCCAGTGTCTAAGCGAGAGTATAAACAAGCAACGAAGACTCTGACGTTAAAACGAAAGCTCGCTGATTACTTTCTTAGACAGTAGACAGTCGAAAACTTGTTGATTACTTGCCTTAAACGTGCTTCTTTAGTGTCGTGAAATATTTCTTATTTTTTCTTTCCATGCTACAAAAGTCGCATCTTCTTGTATCATTGAATAATATCTCGCATCTTTTCAATTACACGTGCATTTTACATATATTATATATATATATATTGTGTGTGTTTATATATTATATATATATATATATATATATTTAATACGAAATGCAGATTTATTTTTATTTATTCGCGACTCTTGCGATTTTTTTTTAAATATGTTATTAATAATTTCTGTCTAATTTTTTGTTGTTATTGTTCTTTTGCAGCAACGGCGACGAGGTGACAACGAGAACGGTGACACACGCAGCCAACAATTGATTGAAAATGGCCAAGAGCGCTGAAAGATTACCCGGTAGTTCCACCAGACTTAGGACCAGGGACGACGGTTGCTGCTCAGTGAATTTCTTGAAATACGTTCTTCACATTTATAACGTAGTACTGTTTGTAAGTACCGACTATTTATCTCGACATTAACGCGCGAGAGAACGAGATAGTTTATTTCGAAACGTGTTTACGGACTTGCGCGTTAGCATAAATGAAAGACCGTGAAACACGCTGTCCTGTTTCATGAGAGAGTCTGTTCCTCTCGAGTCAGTTCTCCTTCTACTCCCCGACAAAGTTGTTTTGATTAAAGTCTCGTTTTACGGCCTTGATTCATATAGTTGTAGACTTTCCGTAGGGAAATTGCTCGGCCGCCCACGAAAATAAAACACGTGAAATTTATTTTTCTTCACTTTTTTTTAATCATCTGTTAAATTTATTAAACAATGATGCAGGATATATTGATGTGGCACTTGATGTGATGTTTATCAAATTTAAACAATGTCGCTGTAAAATTGATTACGAGATTTTTTTTTTTTTTTATATATATACATACATACATTGTCTTTGATATTCGATATATTAATTAGGCTGAAATTAGATTGGAAGACGCGCCTTGGAATGCTCAAGATTTAAGGAATGCGCCTTTCAAAGGAAACTCGATAACGGCAGAACATCCGTCTGCTCTGCTAGCGAACGCTGAAGTGAAACAAGGCGAAAAAATGCGCCATCGTCCGGCAATTATTCTCGCCTCGCTTCCGTTTTCGCAATTTATAGGAGATTAAAGTGGCATTGCTCGTTGTCTTCGGAGCACATTGAACGTAAAGACGAGCCGTTCTCGTTGTTTTTCCGAATGCGAGATTCCTGGCGAGCTTTCGCAAGTACCGCAACAACCATTATAACCCTAGTTATCGGCTTTTAATTGTTATCGCGAGCCTCACGTGCCGGTGCTTTTAACGCGAATTAAATTAACAGGCAGAATCACCGCGCAAATGAGCCACGTAGGATTTTCGAACGGGCGCCTCTTTGATGGTGTTTGCGCGCGCCGTCGAAGCGATAAAAAGCCATAAAAAAAATTTTATCGGAGAGAAAAGATCGCGAAGCGAGAGGGTGGGGAGGGTATTAAAATATAACGTGAGAAAAATAATCTCTCGAATCGCGAGCATACAATATATGTATAATATAAAGTGCGCGCGAATAATTGGAGCGCGGAAGAGCGGATATTACTCCGGAAGAATAGACGCCGTGTATTAATCGAAAAAGTAGCTTTACGCTCGTACGCGGTTAATTTAAAAATAGTTTCATATAAACACTGTTATATAATATTCATTCCATTCTGCGAGGCATACATGCCGTGTAACAAATTAATTATTTCGAGACTATAAAAAATATGATATTCTTGATTTATACGTTATTTTTATATCAAGCTGATAATACACCTACAATGTTAAAAATGTCATTCTTGTTAAGCAAAGATATGTAATACTTTGTAATCCGAAAAATCGCGCATCTCCGGATTATTGTAAGATTATCCACGCGATACGAGAGAGACATTTATGAAACAGAAGGAACTTTTATTTCTCGAAAAATGCGACTTGTCTGCTCCATATATCGAGCGATCTCTTTCCTTCTTCTCCTTTCTCTCTCTCTCTCTCTCTCTCTCTCTCTCTCTCTCTCTCTCTCTCTCTCTCTCTCTCTCTCTCTCTCTCTCTCTCTCTCACTCTCTCGTATTTTCAATGTTACAAAAAGGTATGGCGCCAACATCGATGCTCGCGTGGCGTGATACATGCCGTAAAATGCTAATAAAGTCCTCGTCGTAAAGTGCAGACACCTTGTACGTTGCCTGGAATATAAGCGCGAGCGACGAACTGCGTCGATCGGAGACGAAGTGTTTTAAAGTGTGGACGTGAAGAGGAAAAAAAAGGCTGGAATATGAGGGAAAATCGATCGGTCCGCATCCAGCGGCCTTGTAATTTTGGTCTTAAATATCGGCGCCTCGTTAAAAAGCGTGATGCCGATGTCGATGATTTCGCGATTAAATAAGGAAGAGTCCCGAGTCCCGATTGCGAACGAGACGAGATTGCGGTTTGACGAGCGTGCACATGGTCGTTTATCTTTTTTTTTTTTTTTTCCGATTTTCTTCACCGAGGTCAGTTTACTTTCCGACGCGATAGCTTCGCCGCCGAATTGTGATTGTTGGAAAGGCAAAACTTTTAATGAAGATCATTATCTTCTAATTAGAAGTGGTGGGAGCAAGTTTTTCGTTGCGCTGAAAACAGAAAGAAAAAGAAAAACTTACGCTTAGGGAAAGGATGTAACTTTTAACATTATACATACTATTAACTTAATAAAAAAATAGCATATAAATCAAGATTGAACATATCAGATTTGTTATGGTCTTGAAAACAGGTTTGTAAGATATTTCGCGACACATTTATATCTTTCAATGTTTTAAGTCTTATGTATGTATATATCAAGACTCGAATCTCAGACTGTCAACGATGCGCATTCCTCGCATTCACTCGCGTTTCTGCACCGACTTCGCACTGTAAGTCGCCCTGAATTCCCGGCCTTAAACGTCGGCTCGTAATAAGACTCAATAATGCAGGCATAATGTAACAATAACCTGTACCTGAACAATGCCGATGCAACAATAGTAGGCCGCTTAACACGTGCGTTTACGCCCATTGATCGCATTCAGAGAGAAGTGCAATCACTACCAAGCCATAGTGAATTCAATGTTACCGCCACCGATGTAACAGTGAGACGGTGGTAAGTGCGTAATTGCAGAAATCCTTATACAGATATAACCGAAACATCAGCGCGAGGAACGGTCTTATTCCAATTTAATGGCGCGGAAATGTAACCGCATGCATTTTGCAGATAAATTTGAAGAGGGAACGTATTTAATATTTCTCTGGGAAAAGAGAAACTACCCAAAATTGCCGTAATGATACATTATGTAATTAACTTGATGTAAACGTAATGATCATTAGGCCTTTAATATAATAATTTTATTACTTCAACGATCGATAATGACGTCAACCGTGTTGGGATTAATCGATATGAAGAATTTCAATTACACGCTTTAATTAAATTAAGTCTATGTTGTATGTGTGTGTGTGTGTGCGCGTGTGTGTGTGTGTGTGTGTGTGTGTGTGTGTGTGTGTGTGTGTGTGTGTGTGTGTGTGTGTGTGTGTGTGTGTGTGTGTGTGTGTGTGTGTGTGTGTGTGTGTGTGTGTGTGTGTGTGTGTGTGTGTGTGTGTGTGAAGTATTCCCCTGTATCTGTAATAACATCTGAATTAGAATTCTCACAAATAGGGATGAGCCGACTTTTCGTAAAATTTTTTTTCCTCGAGATATTATATATGTAATATAAAGAGATAATGAAGTAATTACTACAGGTTTTTCGCGACTTCATTCCATTAGCGAGTGGTAATTACGTTACGTACGAAAATTAACTAGCTGCGCTCTCTCTTTCTCTCTCTCTCTCTCTCTCTCTTTCTCTCTCTGTACATCCTCGAACGTGTACCGGTTAATGAACGTATACCGGTTAATCAATGATTTAATTAATCAAGAAGAGTCGAAGTCTTTTAGACTTAAATAAGATATAACTTAGGGCTTGAAGTTTTTCAATGAGACATAGGAAACTTTTAATGAGATGTAAGAAAAATGCACGCAAATATACGACAAAGTTTTTGCCTACACAACTGCTTAATATAATCATTTTACGATTATGAAAGATAAGTTGATAAAACATTAATATCTCGTTTCTCGTCTGTCATCGGATGAAGGTTCTTTGAAGTAAATACATATATTTGATTTACAAAATGTGATTTTATGCTCAAATCCGGACATGAATAATAATGCAACAATTTCAACAGTACATCTGTACTGACGAATTCTCGTAGGGAATTGGGATCTCAGAACAGCTTAATTGTAATAATTTACCATATTGCCAACAGAGTTGCTAATTACTGACTAATAAGTACTTACGCTACTCAAATATAGTGTTCTCTCTTGTTATAATTTCTCTCACTCGACCTTAAAATGTCGCGCTTTAATTTGATTGACAGCTTTTAGAGAAATATGAGAGGCGGGTTTTTACTTTAATATTAAAATTAAATATAATAAAATATATTCAGAGGATACACACATTTAATTTGAATTATTAATCAATCTCTACTTTATAAACTACATAATTCATGATGATGATTTATTCATTTTCATAATGCGATAAATAATCTAAGTATATTATATAAAGTATTTATAATATAAAATTCGACTATAAAAAATTGCAACGCACGCAAATAATTAATCGCATTGGAAAATTTATCGATGATGACGATGATAAAAATAATAATATTCTGTAGACATGTATCGTGCTAATAAATGTTCCCAGATTCCTCTCACTTGATCGACGTTTTAGTTTCAAGCAAGCAAAATCGATGGGATTATTCATATCTCGCATCTGCTGCGCGAAACCTTCTATTGTCTCCTCGTCGTCACAATGAGAGGATCATATGCGAGTTACCGATGTTGATCGTCAATTATGCTCGCGATTCGACTGACGACCGACGACCGACGACCGACGACCGACGACCGACGACCGACGGCACGCATTCCCGATTGCCGACGACGTTCCCAGGAGTGCTTACATTTCGTCGCACGCGTCGTGCGTCGCGCGTCGCCGCTGTTAGAATGCAATCGGCACGCATTCGCCGATCGTGGGACGATGGATCGATTGTGCGAACATGCACGGGGACCGAAATCCCCTTCACGTGAAACAGGGAATCGTGAGTTGAATTATTTCTCGCTTCCCGTAGCGCATCTCGCTTAATTACCCATCGTCGTGTCCTGTAACGTGTGGCGAATAACGCCACTTCTTCACTCGGACTGGTAGCTGGTAGCTGGTAGCTGGTAGTTGTTCCAATCCAATCGATTTGAACGGGGACATCGACTCTTTTGATTAAACGCGACAGAGACGGTCCGAGGGTATGCGATGCAAATTCCCTGGGGCGGAAAAGCATGCGACAAAGAAACAGGTACAATGCGTATCGATAACGCATTGTTTCGATATATATTCAAGACACGCATGAATTGGTAAATTTTCCAAATGATATTTTCTCATAATCGCACAACTGTAAATAATGTGATCCATTTGATGAATCATCATTGAATTAATTGTACAGCGCGATTTAACAATTATCATGTTTTGTACATACTATTAACTGTACAGAGAGAATATTATATTATAAGAATATTGCTTCACACTGAATATTGTATAAACACGATATGTCAAACATAATAAAATTATCACTCGTTAATTCGTAAAATCCATATGTATGTATAATGAAAATTTTATTTTTATAAATACGGAAAAAAATTGGTTACAAATAAATAATAATTATAAATTCTCCTGTGTATAAATAATTTAATAATGTTATTTGGCGACACTAAATTTAGCATAGGTTGATTTTTCGCAAAGAAATTTGTCATCTCACAAAGATGGTCTATAAAAAAGAGAGACATTCGGGAATAAAATAATAGGATTAATTAGATTTCTTAGTTGTCTATAGAATGCGTACGCTCGAGAGAATGAAAAATCGAACAGATTTCTTTACCTCGCCTTAAAATCGTGAATCGGACAAAACGATAAAGCGGACTAGATTATGCGCGTAATTATTCTAATTTCGCCTAGGGATACAACGGCTCACCTCCGGGGTTTCCTCGCGGGGATTTACGTGCCTCCGCGAGATTGGATCTTGGAATATTCTCGCGCACTAGCGGCTTAAGATCAGTTTCACGCTCGCCATCGCGGAATAATAGTCCAATGCTCCATGAAATGACATCTCTGGGTCGGATATCGAAGGGATGCCGTGAGGTAGATGGGGTAATAAATTGGCAAATGGTTTCCTCAGTAATCCCGATACTTTTAGATAATCCGGCGAAAATTATCAGGGCGTATAATGCAACGACTTACTTCTCTTATACCGACAATGAGAGTATTATTTATAATTAATTCAGCGTATCATTATATAAAAAGAGCTGCTTTCATTACGAACTGGATAATAATTATTATAATATCTGCTCGAGACTCGGCTCCACCCTGACTCTTCTCTTCCGCTACGCGCATTTCATTTCATTCCCTTTAACCCACATTCTCATTCGCTCCTTCGTTAGCGCGTTTATAAATATTCAGTTTATTGATTCATACTTGTTCACCTGATTCTCTCGCATTGTTCTCTCTTGCTTTTCTCACACTCTTACGTTAGCGTCAGAATATTCGCGATTCATGAATAGTAGGGAAAAAAATCTAATTGGTCTTTGACGAATTTTCCATTCATCCTATTCACGAATTATAAACAAATCGCGGATAGTCTGACGTTACGTTATACATGACTGCGAAAAAAATTGATGGAAAAATTGACAATTGATGAAAAATGGGATAACTCTAGCTCGCTAGAGCTTATCCACGTGTTTCGTTATCAAGGTGCTGCATTTAATGATAGTCGATGTCATAAACGGCTCGTCTGTGCTATCGCGGCTTTGCGAAGGCAGGATCTGGCTTTTATCAGACTAGCACTCTGGACGCATAGGAACGGTTGATTGGCTTTGACTATATAAATAAAGGAGGAGGGCCTATCTTGAACCGGAGATCTTCTCGAGTCTTATGCTAATGGATATCCACCTTCTTCGTTCGATGTACCGTAACGTACGAACCGAGACGGGCTTTCTCGCCTGGTAGAGACGCGGCCGATTAAATGCCGTCGTTGTTGCCGAAGCGAAATTTATATCGGTCGCTATTACCAGCCGAGTTTTCATCGAAGACGATTACCGGTTTTATAGATCAATAGATCCTTTGTGCGATAAATGCCGGTCACGAAGTAAAGTAGCGTAAAATACGAGATGGATAGAGAGTAGACACGGAAGCTGTTTCCGCTGCAAGTTTCAGCAGCCTTTCACGCTCCCATGAGATTCGCTGTTAATTCGACTTAAATACGTAAAGTGATATTAACGCACGAAAGGAAACACGAGGCTCGAATATATTTCACATCAGCATACATCGGTTATATACAACACTTGTATGTACGTGTTCTTGTAATTTCATAATAGTCCATTTCTTTCTCGTTCTAGCGCTACGGAATAATGCTGAGAGTTGAAAAGTTTTGATTATATCTGTACCCCTTGGCAACTTGCGAACACAATTCGCTTTAGAAAGCATTTAATAAAGATAATAGTCCGTTTTCTCTTCGTATTAGCGTTGAGCGCAACTGTCTAATTCTCATCTCGCATTTACGTGAAAGTTACGCTTTTGAATAAGAGTGCGTTAATTTTATTATTAATCGTCATAAAAAGTTTGAAAATGCAAAAAGAATGTGTACAGAGAGTTTCCGCGAAAAACAATTCTCTTAATTAAGTTCTATCAAAGACACATACTTTATATTACATGTATTTAAATACAGCGAGTGTGTCGAGCGTACAAAATAAATCCGTTCGCGACATACGTACGTGTACGAAGCCTCGGGGCTTCGATTATCATAAAGCTCTCTTCGTAAACGATTCTATTAAATTACACGGCGCGTTTAAAAGCACGTGGTGCTCTCGCCTTCGTGGTTTGAGAATCGCGAGCCCGCAACGCGCACGCAACGTCGAAAATGTTTATCATTACGCGGTGGCGGCGTTCTTAACTCGTTTGTCGTAAATCAAGCAAAGTCTCGGTGCACTCACGCACATACGTACACACCGCAGCAGTATTACTAGTGTGGTCGTAAAGAGGATGGGAGAGGCTGGAAGAAAGTGTACGGCAGTGCAGATGATATCTCGCGGCGGCAACGGCAGCATCCGGAGCTCTATAGTATCGTTGAATAAGGTTGCCGGGGAATTACCGTGTCGTACGTAAATCATTCCGGATCGTAATGCGTACTTATGAATTCATGACAACGTTTGCGCACGCATGTACGAGAGAGAGAGAGAGAGAGAGAGAGAGGCGGATGAAAGTTTACGGGAACTATCGAGGAAAGTGTCGAGAAATATATTCATATAGTAGCGAGAAGAGAGAATTCGTTTAAAAAACATATGACAGTAAGTATTATAAGAAACTTGTGCTCCGATTATTTATGCGATCCTGAGGTCGAAAAGGATTGCAAAAGAAGATGAATTTAAATTATGTATATAGGCAACGTTCCAGAAAAATATCTCTTAAATAGAGCGGAAACGTTCTTCAAATAATTTTTATTTGAAACTTGTGTATATGTAATCGTGTATTATATCAAATCGTGCTTTTTCGATTATTTATGTATTCTGTCGCTGAATAGAAATTATATACTTATACGGATAAAGGGTGTTGGTTGGAATTTAAATTATACGAGTAACATTTAATATTTTCTGCTAAAAGCGCGAACGTTTCCTAAACAATTTTCACTTGTCTAAGATATAAGCGCATATGTATAGACTGCGCAACGTTCGAAATTCGCATAGGTCCAGATATGTTGAGCTTGGAAGCGAAACCTAAAATTAGATGTAACCCCGACATACTTCGAGCAGGTACGCATTTCTAAGCCGAGCAAACGGAGAGAATTACGTAAGTGTATATTCTCTGAAACTGATTATGTCAGTCATAGCTGTATACCAAGCAATGTGATTTAAATGGATAACTAAGTTTACGGATAACTCTGGGTACACAAGACGAAGTACGAAAGAGAACATGATATATATTAGCTGAATACAAACGTTCCGTTCATTTAAATAAAGAAAATAGAAACTCAAATTTTTATTTACTCATGCAGATTTTAACACGTGTAGCACATGTGTTAAAATCTATTATTAGATGCCATTAATCAGGAAACCTTGTGGTTCTATATATTCGTAGAATTCTATCGCGGAGACTCAACTATCGTAGAATCTCCATTGAGACAAAAGTCAAATAATTATTACAAAAAAAAAAAAAGTTTTTTTTTCTCATTCAAAAAAATATTTCGCTAATGTAGATAGATTTCTAGATGTCTTAATTAAAATTTATCGTTACTTTTTGTATCTGTTAGAATATCGTTTGTCACGTAGAATTTATAACAGCAATATTTTAACAATACCTCTAGAAAATTTAGATCCCATTGCCAAATATTAATCACAAATATAATTAGCCTTGACAATAGGCCTTAGAGATAGGCATCGCAGACAAATTTTCTGTCTAAATTACACTAATAGTACAGATAAATTCTGTCTCTGTCATTTAAATCGATCAAGTGTAAAATATATGCAGTATCACAGTATTTGCTAATAATTTATCTGTTTCAGTTAATTTTTGACTGGAAAATTTTTGTTGAGCTTGCAAGATCATTTTTTTGAGTGCTGAATTGTTGGTCTTGCATAATAATTGTGACGCTTATGATATATGTATAGTTATAAAAAAATTATAAATATTTTACAAATATGTGCGAGTTGTATATCCACGATAAAAACTAGATGACAATTCAGGAGCTCATAAATTTGAGATTCTAGACGCCGTCCATTAAAGTGATAACATTAATCTCCCGATATGGATGGAGGTAAAATCCCCACGAGCGCATCGCGAAATGTTGTCGACGCAATTAAAATGGAAACGAGTACATCGGTGGCTGTAAACGGGCGCGACTGGACTTTACGCGGCGAATATGCGTTGTCCGGCACAGATTTCGGATGCTGGCCCAGTAATGGGATGACTCTCACGTACCGCGCAAAAATTTATTTCCTCGTCGTCCGGTCGTACATCGTCGAGATATTGAAATCCTGACGTCTAATGTAATAAAAATGCTGGCCAGCGCCGGGGGAAGGGAGTCCGATGGAAAAAAAAAAAAAGATTGATTTCCGTGTATGCGGCGTCCGAATGCATTTGGCAAGCTCGCATGTCGCACAAAAATGGCTCGTGGTATATCACAAATGAAATATTATAATAGATTCAATTTTCTCACCGTAAATTTATAGGATTAAATTAAAGAAAAAACACGATTGATTTATATAAGTTGTTAAACATAAAATACTTTTACACAAGACAAGTGAAAAATTTCGTATATGTAAATAGAGTTGGCATTATTATTTCATACAATTTTTTTTATTGTTCCCGCACTGTCTTTCTGATTATTCTAATGTCAATGTTTTCTTTTTACGTCGATAGATTGACGAATGACAGCAAGTCGGTCGGCTGATTTACTTTTAATTAACCGCGATACTTGTTACAAGTAACATATTATTAACGAGATAACGTTGTAAACTCAGGCAAGGAAAGTGATGGGAATAATTAAGTATCGAATCGAATTACATGGTGTTTGTGTCGATCGCGTCGACGTTGCGCCCGGTGTGTTTCAACGGCTGAAACCGAAATAATCGAGTGTTGCGCGCGAAAGGGAATGATTTAATTATTTAGAGAACGCCAAGTATTTGTAGTAGAATGTCTGCGGACAAGGTTGGACGAAGTACTTAACTCCGCCGGGAATGCAGGACGTCGTTTGAAGACGCTCGGAATTTCGTCCGGCTAGTGGCCTCGGGGACACTGCAGTTTTCTCCCTTCCTTGCGTGGCCCCTTTCCTTTTCCCCGTCCACGTTATATCCTGTCTCTTGTTCCGTCCGGCAAGTGAAACTGTGTGTGCGTCTCGAATTGCGCTTTCCTAACGTATAACTAGGTATTTTGCGACGGTAATTGCACGACAGCTACAATTGTTTTCTCCTCTCTCGCCGAAACAGCGGGAGTAACGACGTGAATTTTTATTATGAGAGCAGCGCGCGACGAGAAAAGAAAAGGAAAAAAAAGAGGATGAGAAAAACAAAGGGAAGCGTTATACAAATTCGAAGTATACATCGCGTTGCCTTTAATTTCACTTCGGCTTGCTTTCGTGCGATCCTCCGTTTTAACTGAAGGAGCATTTATCCTGCTCTTGAATGAGAGGAAAACCCTCGGTACGCCCGGCGGGAAACAGATGCTTCCAATTCCGACGATAGATCTGCGAGAGATTCGGAAGAGCGTAGGAATAAAGTGGAAAAAGTCGAATCGCAGAGATGCCGTCGCGTCGCCGCTCTTTTCATTCGGTGCTTTATATACTATATATATATATATATATATACACTGTATCTCTCGTTCGTCGGTTGTGTGTATCGAAAGGAATTTCTTTCGGTGTATCATGCCCCATCGATGCTTTCCGCGGATTGGTTCGCCAAGGCTTAGACGAAGGAATGCAATAAAAAAAGGGACTAAACACCGTTACGTCTTAAGGACTTTATTTGTCCCGTGGATCGGTAAATTCGGAGTAGGAGGAGAACGAGAGATAAGCGGCAGCCTCGAGATCGTCCGAGGGAAGGAGATAAAAAGTAAAGTAAAACGCGAGAAAGGCGGGGGCGTCGGCGGGAGAAGTCACCGACGTCCCTTTGAGAATACCAGCAAGAAAACCAGTCTGAACGAGATTTCCGTGGCTGTCAGACTGTGAGTGTTTTCGATAGACAACTCGTTGAAAGTTACGATCTAGTAGAGGCCGTAAATGTCTGGCCGCGCACGATCCATGGATGGAATTGAAGCTATATATTGTATATACATGTAATGAAAGAAGAGAAAAATTATTAATATATAATTTCTCATTTATTCTGTCCTAAATACATATTAACGTTGTAAAAAATGAATGAATAAAAACTCTTTGTTATAAAATGTATTTAATTAATTTTTTTTACATGTAATGTATTTATGTAGATAATATATTTCTATTTAATATTTATAATAGCGTCTTTCTCTCTCTTTCTCTCTCTTTCTCTCTCTCTTTTATTTTTTCCTCTGAAATATTCGCATGAATTCGCACGAATCTTAATTAAATATCTCACGTAAAAATGAAAAGTGTGTATGCCAACCAGAATTTAATAAAGAGATTAAACTGTTTCTCTCGACAAATATTTTATTATGTTACATTTCCGTCGCGTCACAATAATTTACACGAGCCTGCGATAATTTTCGGGATGTTTTTCAGTCGCATGCGTGATGTCCGACTTTTAATTTCTTCATTTCCGTTTCCCGTTTTCCCCACGCTGCTCGCTCTGCATCGCGTTGTCCTGCAGAATTTAGCGAGTACGTGAACAGATTAGCATAACATTGCCCAAGTTGCAACCCGGAGTTCAACCCGGAGCTGATCGCGCGCTTGCATTGGCCGGCACGTTCGGTTCGCCAGCTGTCTCGTTACATCCGATGCAGTTCGCGCGAGTTTGTACTATATGCATAAGTACATAAGCGACCGTTGAAGTGTACCGCGAGCAACGTGCCGAAAGAGATTGGCTTAGGGACGATCGTATTTTGCGAGAACGTACGCGAAAGAGGCATTCGGAAAGTTGTAATGCGATCAATATCTACTTTATTCGTGATTTTTATTGCACAAAGAATTTCAAATATTCTATATTACGAGAATCTTTATTGAAAGAAATGCAATAAACATATTGCGTTTTTTTTTTTTTTTTTTTTTTTTCGAATTCTGCTGCCGCAACCTCAATTTAATCGCCGATGGAGTTTGTATTGTTTTTTTTTTTTTGCGTTTAGGTACTGCGGCCATGCTATACCTAATTCATGCTTAATTCATGCCGCGACTCGCAGCGGATCAATTATGTAAAATGTTGTATCCCGATGTAAGCGAAATTGTGTTGCATTCCGCGCCGCGAGAGATCCGAGAAGATTTACCGTAACTTGGACGCAGTTTCGAGGTGTGTGTCGACTTGTCTTTTTCCTCCTTTTATTTTCCGATCGAGATGAAGGCGGAATACAGGGCCGGTGATCTGAAATACGGGCACGTAGAAGCGAAGAATATCGGTCGCGGGCGATACATACGATTTACGATGTATCATCGACCCGTAGCACATACACACACACACACACACACACACACACACACACTCGACGGCTATGTTATATATACATGTGCACTATCAGGACAATGATAAAATAATAAATTGCGAGCCCGGAGCTGGTACGATGGCCCCATGGGGAATCGAATCGAGTTCTTTTCACGCGTTGCACGCCGAGACTAGAGTACGATCTCGGGATTGGATTATTGCCCGGATACATTGACGTTGGCTCCGGATCTTTAATGGATGTATTATGTCCCACACTGATACATTTGCGAAACGTTTGTTATCTATGCGTAGGAACGTGTCCTGTATCGGTATGACGTGCTTGACGATGCTTGGAAACCCGCGGCGGTATCAGCGAAATTGTATACCATTCGTGTACCATTTGGTGCAAGTGCGTCGCGAAATGATATAAGTTCGTCGCATAAAACGTTATTACTTTGCCAATTTTATGACATATTGCACCACGCGTTATATGCTTCACGATATTACGTATTTTACGATACTTTCTCTTAAACAAGATTTTATAACGATTAGTGTCAATTATATATCACTAGATTCTTTCGCAGAAGTAATTTCTCTTTTTTGAGGGTTGTATGTTAAAAAGGCGATAATAAATATCGTCAATAATCATGATAGATTATGCAATCCAAAGTTATTTAAGTGATTTAATTACACGCGTAATTGATTATTTCCATTTTATAAATCATCTATAATCAGATTCGATAATCGATATATACCGCGGATTCAAATTATAAACCACCACCATTATTCGTGGAAATTGCGAGTAAATTATAATATTTTTATATCTCCCGATACAGAACAGCTTATTCTAAAACGAATTATTATAATACGCTGTAACAACGCTGTAGCACATTATCCGTACATTTAATACGCATGCCGCAAATTCCGAGCTCATAAATTGAGCTGCTATACCAGACGATAATGAGCGCCCGCTCACGTAAGCCGCATTCCTCAATATCGTAAATACCACATATGCCGATAATTTGCAAATAACATCGCTTTATTTCCAATATAATATCTTTCATATATGAATTTCATAAGAATAATACGCCGAATAAAAGTGGAAAACAGTGAAAAAGACGCAGAAGAAAAGCACGAGACAAGCGCATTTTGTTCGATATTGAGAAACTTATTCAAAACTTTCAAGATAGAGGAAATTCTCTACAAATTCTTGACATTTATTTTTACAAAGTAATAAATGCAATAAAATTTATCAAAATTGCTGGATAATACTGTAATTACCAAAGACTCATTTAAAGATCTATAATTCGCGGTAATAACATTTTCGCGATAGAGTTTTATACGTTCTATAATATATTTTATATGTCTTCAAATTTTATACGTCTTGGAATATAAAAATATTTGAAAATATTTTGAAATATGCAAAATACACGTACCATATACATATGTGTTTAAGTTATTCAATACATGTTTAAATATCTTCAATATGTATGTTTTAATTTTTTCGATAAACATTTCTTTGACACTTTCATAAAATATATATACATGTAAAGTATTTGGCATACATGAAATTTCAAATTTTCATCTTGAAGTCTGTCGTAAATTATGATAATTAAAATGGTTTAATACATTTCATATATAATATATTTGATACACAATATTAACTGACAGCTGGCTAAATGTTTGTACATTAAATTTGTAATATACAATTGCATTTATACAGATTCCTATTAATAATTCCTAATATTTCTATCAACGTGATTTATACATTGGATTATTTAACTCAAGTTGCTTTCTTCGGTTAAATATTGAAATTTTAAAATTATTACAAATAGGTACATCACAATCGCCATAATAATTAAAAAATCAATGGGGTTTCAATATGAATCGTTACATTATATTCAAGAAAAAAATATCTATAATTTCCTCAGATTTGCTATAAAAAAATGTTCTTTTCCTCTTTGATACCGATTATTCGAGGCACATAATGCATAATCATAAAATCGCACATTCACGCTATTTAGAGAATGCTAGCTGCCCGTAATTTGGTCATTGTTCCCGGGACAGTGTTCTACGTGGACCGCATGCCCCCGATACTACCGTAAATATCACGTACGTCGGCCGATATTTACGTCAGTGTGGCTCGTAAATTCCGGAGCACCTTCGACCGGTCTCTCGCGGGAGGCTTCCGCGTTGTGCGTCGGCGTGTCACGAGAAGAGGGAAAAGAAAAAAAAAAGATATCGTACCGCAAGAGAAATGAGGTCCCTATATCGGGGAGCAAAAAGAATTACGGATAAATCGTGACGTTTAACCGATATTTGACGATTAAAATGGGATGAGTAAAATGTTGTGCAAACGAATTTTTTTTTTTTTTTTTTTTGTATCTGGACAAGAGAATTGGATGGTACATAATCATTATCTTTTAAAGAGCTCTCCTGAGAAAATTAAAGACAATTATCTTAAAAGAGGTTTTTTTTCAGTTTTTTATCTTTTTTATTATATCCAACGTAAAGTTGAATATAACAGTTAATTTTGCAGTGATTTTTAAACCGGCTTTTATCTTCAAATTTCGATCTGAAATCCAAAATTATTATTAAGGAATACTTTTGATTGAGATAATCAATCTTAAAATAAAGACTTATTTTCGGTTCACAGAACATTAATTGCTGAATACCCTCTATACATAATGCATATATCAATGTGTATAGCTATCGGACTGATATCCGTTATTCATGTTCTCTCTCCCTTTCTCTCTCTCTCTCTCTCTCTCTCTCTCTCTCTCTCTCTCTCTCTCTCTCTCTCTCTGTCTGCTTGTCTTTCTCTCTCATATCAGCTGCTGTAGGCGACGGCGATGTTCGCGATTCGAACCGACCTTGTGCTCACAGTGGAACCGATGCGGGTACGATATGAAATTGAATAAAACTCACTGTCCACTGAACCGATCCTATCGGAAATTCTGCAAATGTGAACGATGATCCTCCGCTTTCTTGTTATCATGTATATTCGTCCGATGATCAATAAGATATTGATTATTCGAGAAATTATTTCGGAGACGCTAGCGACAGCTGAGACACGAACGGATGTATAACCAGTCGCTGGTTTTTCCTCTCGAAAGTCTAAGATTTAATCTCATTTCGCCAGCTTCCAATGAATAGGAATTTATTTCCGGCGAGACTATAAAAGGTAAGGTTCAATCATGGTGAAAGTTAATTCCAATTTTTTTTTATCGAAGACGATAAAAATTTTCATATTAGGATCGAGAGAGAAAGATTCTTATTTGTATTATTAAAGCTCCTGATTATCGATATAATATTCTGCTTCTTTTTCTCAAAATTATGTTAACAAGTCAAATAGGCAATCACAAGATTACTATGATACGGTTATTTTCTGACGTTTCATGCTTCTGTGAGATTAAAGTTGACAATTTCTTGCTCGTGTTGCAGCTGTCCGGACTGGTGGTTGGCGGCATCGGTATCTGGACAGTAGTGGCGAAGCACAGCTACGTGTCCCTTATGTCCACGTCGACGTATCCCACTTTGGCTTACGCCTTGATCGTCGCAGGTGTACTAGCTGTCATCGGTAGCTGGCTCGGATGCGGCGGCGTAACTTCTGAAAATCGATGTGTCCTGCTCGTGGTAAGTCTTAGTATTGTACATCACAATATCGTTTAACGATATAAATCACAAATATCAATTAGAAACGAAATGTCGCGATAGACATTTAGAGAATAAATATCGCTCATTTTAAATTACGCTCAGTTATTAATTATACTTTTTTAATTAATCAAAAGTTAATTCTATTTTATTACTTTTTTTTCTTACATTACACGTGCGTGGTTGACTATATGATTATTCATTAATCATCGTCATGTCCGAATTGCATTAATCGACTTCTAGAAACCAATGTAAAGTGCGCGACGGAGTTTGACGCAAAGTAATATAGTCGGATCGATTGCAGTAATAATTCCGCTTCCAACAGCGTACCCCGTCAGTTTTCGCAGAGATCTTAATTCATTAGATGATAAATGACAAATAAATTACATAATTTATGACGCTTTCACCTCGTGTTTCGTAAATGGATGTTCCTTTCTAAAACGACGAAAAATGACGAGTTTGTCAATTGGCTCGTTTATTCTTATAAAAAGAATTTTCTTATATCGAGGAATTGCGAAATTCTCTTTCTCTCTCTTGACGGTTTTATTATTCTAACAGAGAATCATTTATCAGCGAGACAGTCATCTGATTAATTAATTCACCAGCTTTGCGAACGAGATCGCTGGTGCAAGAACGTCGCCTCGACTTGAACAAGCGAAGGAGCGGATATTGCAGTCAAATATCTCGGACAAAGAGAGCTACCGCTAAAAGTACCTCTCTTCGAGATACTAGATGTGCTTTTATGCTATTGTCCACGATGTCGCGATACATCGCGGGTTCTTTACAATCGGTATTTTGTCCAACACTTTTCATCAGAAGTCATCTTGAAGTCCTCTCGACAATATGTCCCCTCGTTTATATAGTCTGCCAATTATGAACAGAAATAAAGCGAGTGAAATTTCAAATTGGATTTAGATTAAGTATATGAGACATTTTAAATTCGAGAAATTTTTTTAGGATAATATATATATCCCGAAGAAGAATCGGGATAACCGGGAAAGAAAGAAAAGGTTCTTTCTTTGTAAGAGAATAAAATATATACTTTGCTTCTTTTCCTGTTAAATTATAATATTATTCACACGCTGTATACGTCATGTAAGCCACATGGCTTCTGGAATAGAGAACGATTAGATATCAGAGACTAGTGTAGATACAGAGTTTGAGTAGATTAGAGTGTATAGATGAAGACGCAAGGTATATATCATTTAAATTAAGTTGGTCAGAGAAGCTGCATACTACAATATGATGAAAATGATTTCTACGCTAGTTTGATGCGTAAAGTAAAGCAAAGTTTCTATTAATTAATTAATGGACTATCACACACGCATACATACATACATACATCAATATTAATTAATTTCAATCGTGGTTTAATGGATTCTTCCCTTTCAAATCGAGCGATTTTATTTACGGTAGAGAGAGAGGAAGAGAGAGAGAGAGAGAGAGAACATTTAATTAGCTATTGTCAATAGATGAGCTTTTGATGTCGATTAAATTTTATACGTCCCTGTGAAATCTCTCTTTTCGCTTTGTGCCGGTTATTTCATCGATTTATTGGTATCCCTTCATTCCATTTAACGATCACTTGTCGATGCTAAATATCGTATTCTTCGAGACTTAGAAGATTTTATTTATGCCCTTCGTTGTTAATATCGTTCTTGGAAACTTTATAGAAGAACTTCGTCATAGTATAGCACATAGCTTGAGCATGCTGCTCAGAGTCAAGCCGCTCTTCACCTACGGGCTCGAACATTCCTTTGACTTAGCGGAGCAGCTTCAACATTATTGCTTGGGGCGGTGTAGTCTTTGTTGGAAGCAAGTTAGTTACGTGACCAACGGGAAAAGCATACTAATAAAGGAATAGGGATATTATGCGAGTAAATTAAAAACTGTTGTTCAAAGTGAAGCGATTTGGATGTCCGGAAAAAAAATGATCTCTTCTCTCTGATAATATACTTGGATCGTATAATAAAGATTAAGTAAAGATCGCAATGTACTCCGATAGATAGATATTATTTATTATTCTGATGCAATTCAGTCTTTTATTTTATATATTATATATTTACGATAAATATCGTCCTTTTTTAATTTTTTTTTTTTTTTTTTTTTTTTACAATTTATCTTATAAAATTTGAATTGTAACATTATATGTATAATAATGTAACGTTACAATTAAATCATTGATTGAATACGATTTTCTCTTGCGGTAGCGTGACTTTATTTCTGATTTATCGTATGCGTTCAATATTTTCACGTTTCCGCGAATTTCACGCTCTTCGAGCGCACGTGACCGCTAAAAATACGCACCTCTGGCCTTCGATGATGACATACAGGAAGCCCTCTTTCTCCTCTCCTGCTTTATAAATGAAAAATCGATAACCTCGCGGCCGATCACAATGAACCGTAATGTCGATACGGGATAATTCACCGCGTTGGCGGCGGGACTTGAACACCGGTTCTCTCTCTCTCTCTCTCTCTCTTTCTCTATGTATAAGTCGCTACTAACAATGCCCGATCTCCTCCTTTGAACCTTTCTTCAGGTAAAGAGAGTTGGAACTCGCCTTTGACCTTACCCGTAGTCTACCATCTCCGACATTATCGCTGTCGGCCGACAAAGTCTTTCTCCAACTCGAAGTCAGACGTAGGTGCTGGCGCGTATTTTATTATTTTTTTTTTTTTTTTTTTTTTAAGCGGCTTAACTCCCGCGCGCATACGCACCAAGGGGACGTTACTCTCATCGGAAATGCGGCCGCACGCGTGCACGCCAACACCCACGAGACCGTGTCTCGGGTTAACGGGGAACGTTAATGTGAACTTATGGTAAGGCTGAGATATCGCGTCCCGGGGAATTTCTCTATTACGACGAGCGCCTTAATAGAGGAATTCCCAACGATAACTCCGCAATGTTTACACGGATGATTATTTAATACGGTATAGTACGCAGCCGTCCCCGTCGTCTCCGAGGAATATCCACGAGGCCTCTCCTTCGTTCGCATGCGGTTTGCATCGCCATGCGCGACGGGTTTGACAAATTGTTCATTCATGCATCGTTCCGCGATATTATTTTATGGTCGCGCCCCCACGGGCGGCGATAAACTTCCTCTTAAGGGTACAGCGCAGTAAATTTTCTTTAGGGGCTTATTAAATGATTTAAGGTTTTCCCTGCTGCCACGTCACCCCACCTTTTTCCCTCCTTCCCTCCCCCCCCCCCGCCCCGGAAGGGATATTATGGTCGGTATTTATAGTCCGTTCTTGTATATAAGATCATCTTAAGACATGTTTTTAGTCGACTTAAGACTACGTTTAGCCAATCAGATGGCCGAATAGAATTTTAAGACCTTACTTAAGACAAGCTTAAATATAAGAACGAATTATGAATATCGGCCTACGTTCACGGACGCTTGATCTCTGCGTTATTTATGCTTATTTTTTTTTTTTTTTTAGTACTTTTAAAAATAATATATATAATTTTTGCGATGGGAAAATTTTTTTACTTCCGGGAGTTATACTTACGCACGATAAGTCTACTCGAGATATATTTAGCAGTCTCCCTCGATTCGAGTTCCCCCTTTTAGAAGGGGCACTCTTCGCCGGGTAATAAATCGACCTTAATCGGGAGTTTGCGCGGAGACCGTAATTGGTAACTCGCACTTTGGCTATATCTCCAACGACACCGACTGGATTATCTTTAATCCTGCCTAAATGATAGTTAAACACCGGTAACGAGCTTTGCCGATCGTTACCAACCGCAGTATTCACCGCCACGTGTTCCCTTGGAAATTATATTGCCACTTCTACGCATGCCAAGATGGTTGTAATATTATGTAAAGTGCTTCATAAGAAATGATTTATCACATATATACTTAAATTAATACTTAAATTAGTAGTTATTCAATAATTTTTTCTTTTAAATTAGTAGTTTAGTTTTTTTTTAAAAAGACTGCTTTTATATACATATATCATTTTCACATGTATCTTTTTATTTTAAGGAAGCTTATTAATAAAATATAAACTTTTTTTATATTTAACAAGTTTAAGAAACCATGAAGCACTCAATGATTGTGGAAGTAAGTGCTTTCGCTTCCTCTTTAATTATTTTTCTGTGCATTAAATCGCTGTAGACCAAGTATTAATATCATTATTGCCGACAAAAAGTTGCACAAAGTATGTATAGGAGCAATTGAATTATCTTTTATCTAATCTAATCGACGCGAGTTAAAGTTCTTTTACAACCGGTATGACCAATAAGACGATGTATACGTTCAAATCATGATGCACATGATCTTAATTGCATAAGTGCTCGTCGAGGCGCAAAACAAATTATATTCATTTATTTCTTATTTCTTGTGTACTCAGCAAATTGCTCTTTAAACTTGTTTTATTTATCAATGTAACAAACAATATCATCTATGTGAATCGTAAACAACTTTAATTTATGAAATAGGAATCTTTCTTATTGTTAGTTATAGTTATACAACTGCTATAATTAGAATTTAATAACAACTTTATTAAAGAAAGAATTATATAACAAGAAGAAACAATGCGATTCTGTACAAACGAGATATAGGTATTCAAGAAGCAAGCAAGAAATTTTTCACTCGCGTTTATTCTGTTCCATCCGATCGACGACTGCGTTTCAACGCAGTCGATTCATTCATTCAAATAAATTTAAGGGTTAAATCACTTATAATAACCATCGCTAATCACCGGATAATTCCACTTAACCCATGCTTGCTTCCGAATCATTAGTTGCCAGCCTTAATCGCGCGATTTCTTCCCTGAAGCCTCCCGGAAGCTAGAATGAAGTATACTTTTTAATCGTTCTCTTTTATAACGCGACCATAATTCTCTTATATATTATTTTCGCACATTATCGGAAACTGTTTTATATTTTTGCCAATGTGATAAATCGCCTACGCCACGAAAGAGGCTCGCGATCGTATAGCGCAAAAGACACGTTAAATCACCCGGTAATAACCGTCACTAATCACCGAGTAACACTACTACTTGCGCCCCGCTGCATTCTCGAATCACGACTCTATCCATCCGTCCGATCTTAATTGCTTAAGACTTTCCCGAGCGCATCTCGCGCGCGCGATCTGCTCCATCCACCGAATGCCTGTAACTTGCGGACGTCCTTTTATTTGTGATACGTATCGTTAAATAGTGAATTAACGTTAGATTTAATACGCGATGATGCCACAGGTCGTAAAAATAAGATAGTAAATATTCATAAATTATCTCGACGATTCAATATTAAAAATGAAAAAGCTCTCTTAAGATTCGCCTTGAAAAAGAAAGATACGGCACTAATTGGTGGACTCTGATGTAGATTTTTTTTTTTTTTTTTTTTTTTCCCCTACTCGAATCGCGCTCGAGGGGTAGTGAAACGCGATTGAGGTCGCGATGAAAAAATAACAAGCGGTCGACCTCTCTTGGCGAAGTCGTCGAAGACTCTTTTTGGAGCCGGACGTCACGCCTAGGTCTACGCTTTCGATTTTGCAGTCGCGAGAATGACGTATCACGGCGGTGGAATCTCCGAAACAGAGCTTGACGCCTCGGACTGGTTTTGAACCAGTTTAACCATCTCCCGGGCGCTTCGATGCGACTGCTTCGGGCGAGACCGCATTACTTTCTAAGTATCCGACGCGCCGCGATCGCGGTGCTTGTGGCCAATTTATGCGGGAAGCGCAATAAGTACAATAAACCGCCAGACATAGAGAGAGAGAGAGAGAGAGAGAGAGAGAGAGAGAGAGAGAGAGAGAGAGAGAGAGAGAGAGAGAGAGAAGACAAACGCGTCGGCTCGCGCAGACCACAAAATGCTATTTCGCATATTTATTGTCGGGGCCGGATCGATAGTATACGTGAAATTGCACAGAGATTGATATAATGACTAGTGCGGAGGCGTGTAACGAGAGAGGTAGATGTTTTCAGAAGCGCTATTGTTTTTAAATTTTTTTTGTTTATTGCTAATTTATTGTTAGTTTGAAAAGGACAAAGGAAATTTTGCATGTATACACATTTTTTTCATATTTTAATAAAATAAAATTTTTCGCATTTGCGATAGGTGGTTTTTTTTTTTTTTTTTTTTTTTTTTTTTTTTATTACTGCGGTATTTGTTAAAGTTGTACGTACACGCAAAATAATTACGTAAAATGCTTTGTTTCTCGTAGTCATTATATTTTGAATAATTGACAATATTTCGTGATCGACGACGAAATCCGAAGAACTCGGAACAGATTTTTCTTCTCGAAAGCACGTGACAAAGCTCGTTAGAGTTATGATGGAACGTAGACGGAGATTCTCGAAGCACGATGGCGAGTACCTTGTTAAACGTGTCCATGTCGAAGAATAACGACCTGCTCGATTGCGAATCTTAAGATTATTCGCTTACGTACGCAAAAGCATTCTTTGTTTTCTATAGATGTACAATTAAGATTGAACTCCATTGTACAGACAGTGTATAAAAATGGAAAAGTAGAGGATAATTAATTAATTTTTATTATAATGAAAGGCTAAGGATTTATCATTAAATAAATACTAGTATTTACAAAATTTTTCAGATAAAAAAATAATTACAAAAATCCTGGCAACGTCATATCAATTTTCTAGACTCTTAATATTATTTTATTATTTGTATATTATTTAAAAAAAAAATATATATATATTTTTAATGGAAATTTTTGAAAGAAATGTTTCGGAATAATTTTGCGTTGTTACGACTGATTGATGAAAACATTTGTCAAGATATTTCGATCGCGTTTTATAAGCAGTATACGTCAAGCGAATGTAAATGACGTTCATTGCAAATTGAACGGCAGGATGCACTTTCGAGCGGGACGCACTTCGGGGCCGGTTTAAATGTATTCCTATCAAATTTCCCGTTCCGTCTTTTTCCGGTTGAAGCTCGTCCTACCCGTTATACGTAACGAGACGAACGCCCTCGGGTTATCCGGGGCGAATTGCTCGTAAGGCGGAGAACTCGGATGCTCGAAGACGCCGTCGCATCCCTTTTTTTGCAGATACGGCAATCTTCGGCAGCAATAAAGATTCAATGAGAAACGACCGGGCCCTACACGAGCTCGTCAAGTTTAATGTCTTTATAATTGCACGGTTTTCTCGTCGCACTTTCGAACGAAACGAGACACGATAATCGGCGATTTTCTTGCGCCGTCTGCGTCGCATCTCTGGATATTTCAACCGCGTAAAGCGTCGCAACGAAAGGGAAAACGCCCCTCGCGAGCATGTTTTCTTACCGTTAATTATCTCGACGGCGTGTTATATATTGTAGAAGCGGCTTTCGTAATAATTTTAATGAAGTTTCGACGGTTTTTTTTTTTTTTTTTTTTTTTTTTTTTACGGCACGTCAGTCTTTAAAGTTGCCTGATATATTTCAGCTCGTCGCCTCATGGTGTAACGTGTATTTAGTAAGCATACCTATGATATTTTTAATCGCTCCTTAACATGGATGATATTCGCGAATAATTTTATCCCTCGTAATTATATGTTATCCATCTTTAACCAATCGCTTTATGTTAAACGATCAGCGCAAGAATCAGGATGTTTGCATAAAAGCCCGGATGAAATTTTGAACGTTTAAGACTTTTCGTTCGTAATTTATAACATTGTTAATTTATGCCATTTTTAATATAGAAATAATAAATTAAATCAATATATATATCGTGTTTTTAAAGTATTTAAGAGAGAGAAAGAGAGAGAGAGAGAGAGGAGTGAGAGAGAGAATATCATAAAACATTGTTATCGTTTTCTGTATTAATAATAATAGGTCTTTTAACTTTTTAATGTTCGACTTCTTCTCATCACGAGTTTTATAAAAGATCTAGGAGTTATTTCACACAGGAACGCGTAACTTTTAATAATAGAACGTTGAAAGGCTGTATGTATTATAATAAGCGACATAAAAATAGATAGTATACTTCCGCACGTACCGTTCCTGAAATAACGTATATAGATTGAAAGTATCTTGTATAGTATTAACCGCATTATTATTATTTCATTTTTACGCTTTCGCGCTCTCTTTAGACATCTTGATTCAAATAAATAAAAAAAAAAAAAAAAATCAAGCGACCAGTTTTCTTTGCTTTTTTGAAGGAGGAATCCTTAGTCTCTTCGGTCTCTACTCAAGAAACTCGCATTATTATTTTATGTATGTATGTTTTTCCATTCGTTTCAAACTGTTCGATACTCCACTGCATCGAGACTTATTGAGTAGTTCAAGTTTTTTCATATTATTGTTACTTTATATTCATACTGTAATATTTACATATTACGAGGATATTGCAGATTTGAAATAAAATAATGTAATAAACGCGAGACAAAATTGTATCGGGAAGTTCGGGTTACACGGTCTCGGGAAATGAAACATAAAAAGAGGGAATTATTTCGCAGTTGCCGCGACACAAGGTAGCTTGGGAATTCATGCGGAAAATCGCGCTCGACAATCACGGCGAGGTGGAAAATTGTCCGTTGCGTTTATCCTCGCAATGTATTTTTGTATTAATATCCCGTCTGATTGTAACTATCCCGAGTCCCGACGGCGACGGCGACGGCGACGAGAAGCATAATTTCCGCCCTGCGGAAAAACTCGCGGAGTCGCGCGCCACAATGGCGGAATAAACGATTTTGCTCGGTCCTTAATAAAATTATCGGCGATCTTGGAGAAGTTCCTCCCGCGGCATTTTCTTAATTCCTCCCAACTTGCGCCTCCTTCATTCAGGATCGCTGCATTGTTTCGCGCGCCACGCCTTTTATTCCGCTTATTTGGATACTCTCGCGAAGCATGCCAAGTCAGTAACCCTTTTCCTAATTACGTTTCCGACTCTCGAGTTGTCGAGTTGCATAATTATCGCGAGATAACAGAGTCGGGGGCCCCGTTGTTCAATTACGAGAGCAGTAACAACTAGAGAGCTTTACAAAATAAAACAATCTGCTTGTTTAAATACTAGTTCTTCGTGCATTAAGAGAAACTTTGAAACGTAATACAAGCGATATTTACATTAATGTTAATTACCAGCTTTGACAATGCATGAAAGTAGTCATAGAATCCGCAATTGAAAAGTACAAGAGAAGAGAGACTAAAAAAAAACATTCATTAACCAATTTATGTAACATTAAAATTCCACCAATGTACATACCAATTTATTATGGTAGAAATTAATGTCTGTTGTGATATCGAACGTGTTAATGAATAAACATTGAATTACGAATGGAGTTTTCCGACATCGTCAGTTCCATTATATATGCTTTTTACCTCATAAACTCGTTGGTTAACAAAATTTTGATATTGTCGAAACGAACAATAAAGCTATAATTTCTCTTTAAACAGAGAGAGAGAGAGAGAGAGAGAGAAAGACTCGTATATAGCAGTTACTTTCAACATGTGTTTCTCTCTTGCTTTGATAATCATAAAATAACAACCTAGGTTGTTGGTGAAACTATCGGCAATCAACGCGAAAAGTCTTCACCGTTTATCCAATCAACAGTATATATCTTTACTTTCCCATTATTCATATACATACACGGTTTTACTCACACAATGCCTTTATCTAATATCTCTATCAATAATCTCTCTTTATCCAAAACGTTCAATTTATCTATCACTATGTTATTACCATCTTTTTTTATTAACCCTATATTACTTCTTAATATCTTTCTTTACGCATTTTATTGTTGATGTATAAGATATACCGTCATGGTTCTTTTTTATATCTCCAAACGTCCGTTTCGGCTAATAACGATGAAGAAGCAATGAGCTTAATCCACCGTAGCAGCGATAAACTATCGTCGATCCTCGGCACAAGAAGACCATCTCCCTTCTTGCCCGACAACCTTTTGCCTCGGCTTTCCCCTCCAGGTTGGCCCCTGCTCCCTTTCACCACCAATAGGTACACGAATGGCACGAGCGAATCGTCTCATTAGCCAAAGCCTTATATGGCGTTCAATTAAGATTTTTGCCGATGGCAGGCAGGTAAATCCACGTAATGAGCACAAGTTGGTGATCCTCTGGAAAGAAGAGAGAGACCTTACAAGTACCCGGAGAAAGTTGGGTAGCTCATTCGGGTTTTTCTTTCCAATCGACAGATTCGGTATCGGTTACATGTAGAGCATTTCTATAGACAAGATAGACTGCTCTAGAATTCGCGTATGAACACATTCATGTAAAATGTATAATAATTACAAAGTCTTTTATCTAAAATATAATATGTATAGACTAATTTAAAATATCTAAAATATCTGCTTTTTCAATCAAAACTTTATTCCAGGTTGTTTGAATATCGAAAGAGCGATGATATTTTTAACAGTAACATATATATCTATATATATGTAATTTAATAAATTAAGAAAGTTTTGAAACCTATAAAAAAATATAATGAATGAATGAATATATTTTGTTAATAAAGGTATAATTATCGCACCATGAATAATAATAACGTACAATTATCTTTTGTTACAATTTTACCAGAGCATTAGTTATAATTGACATCTGATTAAATTTAACAGTCGTCCGTGTATTCATGATCTGTCTTCTCTATGCGATTCGCAATCCCGTGATTCCTCGTGTTTCCATCACAGACCCGTGTTAAGTCCAAGAACCATGACCGGCTTAAACTCCATTCTCAATGACAGTAATCCGAAGACGAAGTTTATCTTGCTGCACTATGCATTACATAGTGTACGCTATATATTCCGAAGATTAAAAACATTAACCAAATTTATTACAAATCTCCAACATCGACTCTGTATCTCTGTAATATTACACTTTGGGTGTATCGAAAAAATTAATATATTTTCAGTGATAAAATAAAAATTACATTTCCAAAGTAATATAAAAAAAATAATAATATATCAGTATAATAGTCTACTCCCCTCCCCCCTCCCTCTTCTCTTTCTTCTCATATATTATATTTCAAATTACAAGGATTATTTAATTAAAATTTTGTAGCAAATTATATTCATCCCCAAGTAAAAATTTTTATAATGCAAAGTAAAATAATATTTAATACATTTAACAAAAATCAATGTTATCGGATTATCACTTTAGCCGGAACCGTTATTTCATTCGTTTTCCCATGGATTAGCGTATCCGAGATACAGAGAATCGTACGAAGCTTCGATTCGTATTTTACAAGCTTCCCTCGATAGTCGGAAAATTGTACGTTTTCCGGAGCACGTTAACCCCGCGACAAAAGCATCTGTCTCTAACAATTATTCGAGAACGTGACACTAGTTTCCCTTCTTCCTGCCATGAAATCATGGAATGTGCGTGCGTGTGTGTGTGTGTGTGTGTGTGTGTGTATGTGTGTGTGTGTATGTGTATAGCCATATATTGGAAAAGCAATTGGTATGTTTGATCTATCGTCGTCTCTCCCGTTCACTGTCAGCCTCCTCACCAATCTCAAACTGTCGATTGCCATTCCTACCCTCTCCGTGTGCCGCGTTTCCGCCATAATATATATACCCGGAGCGATTTATTGACTTAGGTACTAATATGTACGTACACACTTAGGTAGTATATATGTAGGTACCAACCGAGGTAGAGACGTCGCAGTCTCTCTCGATGTATTCCGAGTAACCGGCGAGGGGAGGAAGCGGAAGTGTTACGATCTATGTTCATGTCTGTTTGCTTTTTCCCTCCCCCTCTCCCTCTCTCTCTCTCTCTCTCTTTCGTAATGACGACTAACGACTATGCAAGATGGAAATCAACGGATCTTCATTCCATACGCGTCGCTTGTTGAACATTCTAATATATTGCCAATTATGCGTTATTGCGTCATCCGTCAAGAAACTTCGCGTTTTACTTTGCGTCTCTTGGCTGCGCGTTTGTGCGGCAAGCTCGATCGATCATCGAGCACCGTCTTACTCTCGGCTGCTCTAATTTCGTTAGTATACGTTTGACTCGAAGGCTTTGATCTAATTACGAGACCGAAAGAGCACATTGTTAATCAGCTTTAAAGGTGAACGAGGTTTTGCGCGTTTCGAGGTGTAACACGGTTTCCCGCAAAGTCTTCGTGTATAGTTCTGACATTCTGATTATAATTGAAGAACTTACTTTTCACACAAACTGCCTTAAATTTTAAAGCTTTCGAAAATATTATATTTAAAACAAAATACTTTTAAAGTATGATTTTTAAGGCGGGATTTAATTGTGGGAAATGAATTGTTCTATAAAATACAACACAGAGCTGGAAAACGTTTTAATGACGTTAAAAGATTCATGAATATCCACACATAGACAGATTCTTTTAAAATATATAAATCATAAATTTTTGCAAACTCATCAATCTTCCTGTTTACATCATTCACTATTTTCACCGCAGTAGATGCATTAGGGTCGGGATACTAAGTGCCTACGCGAAAGCATCGTTTACCTACCTCGCGCGATACAGCTTAATTCCTGGTGACATCGGTTGATCACAAATTAGCTGCCGATGTAACTTCTCCGTTTTCCTCTTCCCCTCGCCGCCTGTATCAGTCAATATTTCACTCAATTTAATGCACGCTCCATTCCCAATCCGCAACTCTGAGAAATTAAACGTCGCGATATATAAATCGCGTTCAAATAGGTATACAGAATTAATAAAAGTTGATGTACGTACATGTATTAAATAAGAAAAATATTTCCCCCCCCCCCCGTACGCATTCTTCTACGAATCGCAAAATCTTGCGAAAGTACAAACGAACGATAGTTAGTCTCACCGTGATTTGAATATTCATAAGGAAGGGGGATTGTCGAGGCGCGCGCACGTCGTCTCTCGGCAGGGGTTTATATTCATGAAAAGTCTGAAAAGCTTCGGCGAGCATTACGCAATTTTAATACGTCGCTCCGAAAGAAAAAGGGAGAGCGATGACTTGGGGCAAACGAGGCGAATCTCCCTGTCGGCGGCTTTGCTCCGCAAATCTGTATTACAAATTAATGTGAGAGTTTGGTATTAAACACTGTTCATTTCGGAATCAGCACTATCTCTATAACAGGTTCACTTTATAAAGGGAATATAGAAAGTACGTTTTTATATATATATATATATATATATATATATATATGCGAAACTATACGCGCTTTTTTACGGTATAAAAGACTCGTACGAGAAATTTGTATTTTGAATAACCGTATTTTTCGGACGAGTCAATAATTTCAATGATATTTAATAGTTTTTCCGGTGTAAAAGATTTTACATATGAGAGATTTGTATTTGAAACCGTATATTTTTCAGACGAGTCAATAATTTCAATGATATTCAATTCTTTTTTTTTTTTTTTTTTTTAAGGAGAAACCAATATATTGAAAGCGAGCGAAAAAATAAATACCGGTACACATACATATAAGCCTCTTTGTGAAAATATGATGGTACATCTGACAGATTTCATCTCGAGCTTTATTATCGTATTTTGTAAGGAAGGCGCACGTTAAAAATCGTTCCTTCATACTACATCATCTCAAAGAATTATTTTTGGATAGGGAAAGAAAGAGAACGAGTATTTACTATGAAGAGATGGGGCAGTTTTTATTAAAAGCTCTCCATTTTTGCCGATAAAATTTATTCAACATCCTTTATCAGAATTTCCATTCAATTAAACGCTTATTTTGCTCTTTCCTCGTCGTTTTATTCGTTAAACAAAATAGGAACGTTAGTAGAAGGAAATGCGAGCGCGTAAATCGCGAGAAAAACTATGTCTGATGTTTTTGTTTCAACAACATGTTGTTTAACTCTAATTTCGCTCCTCTGCCTTTCTTCTGCCGACAGTACGTCTTCGTGGTGATGGCGGTGCTCGTCCTGGAGGCCGGGGTCGGTGCTCTGGCGCGTCTGTACGAGGAACAAGTCGGGCCCGAATTGAAGATGAATTTGAACCGCACCTTCCTCGAGAATTATGCCGTGCGATCTCGGGAAACTGCGGCCATCGACCAGATGCAGAAAGAAGTAAGTACGAGAGTCATCCCGAGGAATTTCTTATCCATTTCTCAAACCCCAGGATACGGCCAGCGTACGTCTATATATCGGTCGTTTGCGCTCGTTTGAAGCAGCAATCGCTGTCGAACAATTGCGAGCGAAATAAAACGCGCGATAGCGCGAAAACGGCGCTGCTCCCGGTATCAGTTTCCCCTCATTATCATTTTTATATTCCTGACCCGTTACATTCACACCCGCTCTGCGAGCTCAGAATAACGCTTTCGATGGCAGTTTCGTGTCGCAGTGGGTGCCACAACACATGGAAATACGCAATATGATAGCGGCGTGTTGAGTGTTGAGTGTTTGCTGAAAACGTTTCGTATGGCTCGTCAATGCGTAATACGATCGTCGTCAGTAAATAGAGGGTGTCCTAGAATGGCAAGTGTCCTTTTAATCACAGAGATTCTGACAGTTGAAATTCTCGAATGACCAGATACGTAATCCTCTTATTGTAATTTATAATTTAAATTCGTATTTTCATTATTATTATTTCTTTTTTGCAATAATAATCTTTGTAACGCGTTGTAGAGATTTTGGCACATTTCCTTAATTAGAAACAAGATATACCCCCCCGAGACATCTTGAATTTATTCGACGTTAATTTACGAATGTTCTAGTCGTCGACATGCTACAATGGCGGTGGCTTTTATGCTCGCGCGATATCACGTGGCAGCACTCTTATTTATGTTCTCGTCGACGATAGCACTCTCTCTCTCTCTCTCTCTCTCTCTCTCTCTCTCTCTCTCTCTCTCTCTCTCTCTCTCTCTCTCTCTCTCTCTCTCTCTCTCTCTCTCTCTCTCTCTCTTTCTCTTACGACGACCTTGCAACAATAAATTATCGTTATCGCGTCGCAAAACATAGTTTCCGCCCATTCGCTATAAATCGATTAGCACCACAGTGAATTCGCATTTTCATCCCATACTATCTGGTCTATCCGTCTTCGCTTTACGCGGTTTCATTTCCCGAATGTATTTACGCATCTCGTAAAGATTTTCCGAATATAGATTTATGCTCAGATTGAAATCGTTATAATCGTAGGATCAAGTTGCCTGTTATATTTGCAGGATTAAGTCGACAGCTCGTAGCTACGAGACTTGAACCAACTGCGCGCATGGCCTACATCTATATGATGGACTATATACATATACATATACGTATACAGGATGGGACATTTCTGTCGAAATTAATCGTATCTGTTGCCTAAATCCGTTTTATGTCGGGCGCAATATCTTGATTTCGAATCGGACTTGTAAGCACACGTGATGCGATCTATGGCGCCGATAATGGACCGGGAGTTAAGTCGGCTCTCTCGCCACGCCATTGACCTGATAAATCGAGCCCCTCTTCCGCTCCCCTCCCCCCCCCCTCCCCTCCCTTGGCAATTTTACCCTTCTGTCGTGGATCTTATTGGTCGCTCGAGGATTTTCGTTTCCATTTCTTCGCGCCGGCTCAGAGTGTTCGGCACCCTTAAACCCTCGTCCATCGAAATTGGCGAGAAACCGTCGGGCAAGCGGAAGAAATTCAGGATCCGCATTTTATTTATATAGGGAGGAATCTCTATACGTGTACAAGCATTTCATTTCGTTCGGGAAATCGAGTTTTACCGCGACAGTGCGCTTGTCGGGAATTTTTAAGGCGGTTCCGCAAACGGAAATAAATATCCCGCATACGCGCACGTGCTATACATAAATATACTCTCGCGAAAGTCTTTTGATGCATCTTTTATTTGCTTTTTACGAAAGATTTATTGTAATGTTTTGTTTCTTTACTTTTTTATTCCTTTATTTTTCTCTCTATCTAGTCCCCTTCGAAATTTCAACTTGCTCATCATCAAAAATATATAGCCACGAACACATTCCGTCTCGATATATAAATCATATTACTACTTTTCTCGAGTAAAGAAAATATGATACATTTTCTTTGAGAAGCTGGGCGCTAAGTCGCTCGTGTCACTTTCTACGCGATTTTTATTACGACTCTTTTAGCACGTGGTTTGTACCTAACTTGGTGTAAATATATACGTAAATATGCTTGCAACACTTTTACACGTGTAAACGCGCTGCTCTTCCTCGCTCCTCTTTCTTCGGACATTGTACTGAAAAGAAGGAGTACTCGGGGCATTCGTTTTAGAGGATGATGAATAATTGATGACGGTTATGTATAGTATCGCGGCAACAAATGTCGCTGTATATATCTCAGTTTATAGATGTTTCGAGTATTTCCCTGAAATTTTAAAGAAAGATCATCTACCAAAGTCGTATAGTTTGTAATGGGATTTTTGTTGTGAAAATGGAACACGTGGAGTTGTATACATATATAGTACATTTGTAGAGAATCCACGGCTCCAACAATTTGCATCTCGAACAATGGGATGCCGAATTATGTGCGTGCTGAGAAAGGATTCGAATGCAGAGGAGAATTGGTTTTGATCGTAATGCCTGCATGTGCGAGGCATCTGTAGAAATGTTTATCGCGACTAATAGTTCCGGCGCGCGATGAATCCCGCGGGATTACGTGCCCGCATTAAAGTTACCATTTAACTTGCCGCCGCCGGAACACGTTTCTCACCTCCATTAATCTGCCTCTCTCCATCCTCTCCTCTCTCCTCTCTCCCCTCTCCCCTCTCCCCTCTCAATGATTCCCCACTGTAAAACGTGTCCCGCTATCGTTATTATCGTGCGCGGCTATTATCATTGTTATCGCCGCTATCATCGTCGCTCCCTTCTTTCTGCCTTATCCTCGTATACTTTATTAGGTCGTCAAACGAAACTGGAGAATGAGAAAAATGAGCTTGTCGCTAACAAGTTAATGCAGTTTAAGAGTTTTATATATTTTCTCCTCTTTGTGATTCTCGATAAAAAATTATTTATTAGCGACATTATCGAAGGATACGATGTTATTTATGTCTCATACTCGGAACAAAATTATACATCCTTCTAAAAGTTTTAAAAAATTAGAATAATAGTAATAACATTCTTACATGAATAAAATTTAATATTTTAAAAGATTTTAATTTAGAATTTATTTTTCAATGTCTCATAAAAATTTAGGATTATTATTGAGCCTTTTTTCCAGTTTCGAAATAATTGACATTTCTTTCATATAAAGATGAATGAAAGAAAAATTACACTTACGTATATAAGGAAAGTGACAGAGAAATGATTTGTCTAATTTCCTATTAAATATATGTGTAAGACATTATTATTGAAATTTGCAGTTCAAATGCTGCGGTGCCTTGAGATTCGAGGACTGGGTCGTGAGCGAGTGGCATAAAGACGAGGAGGTCCTTAGAAACGGTAGCGTCGTACCTGACAGCTGCTGCAAGACGCCGACATTACTTTGCGGGAAAAGGGATCATCCCTCCAATATTCAATATACAGTACGTCTGCCGCGAGTTTCCTCCACTGATTATCAGACGCGATATTAGTCTGAATTGAATGCCGCCCGTTCGATATATTCCCTTGGAAGTGGAATTGTAACTTTAGCTTTAGATGTATGGCATTGACGGTAAAATGAAAAAGCCAAAAGTCATACGATTCATGTGTTTGTACTTTTAACTTGGAGTCGGCATAGATTTCAGGATAAATATCGTGTCGAAAATTGAATTTTTCGCCCTAAACAAAAGTGGCTTTATATGTATATATCTTTTATAGCGAATCGACGATAAATAATCAAACTTTTTGATCTAGGGCTGCATTTACAAGTTCCTGGAAACGACCAAGGACCACCTGATAATCCTGGGCGCCGTCGGACTCGGCTTGTCGGTCCTCGAGCTCTTCGGCATCGTTCTCGGCTCTTGCCTCTACATAAAGCTCAGACACGACTTCGATGACTGAGAATTGCTTCATTGCCCCGAGGGCAATAATAACGGCCAGTCGTGGTGCAGATACATGCAGAACAACTCGGAGTCCGTTTGATCGTCGGAGTAGGGGCGGGAGGGCGCGCGATTACAGCCGCGGGAACGTTCGGATGAAAGGGAACCGTCCTCGACCACGGACCCTCATTTGTGACTCCCTCTCCCCCTATATCCTCAGAAAGGTATCAACAAGTGAAACTCGAATAAGAAACGATGTCGTTTTCGTCTCTGTCGTCTCGCTTCTCGCTTCTCGCAATTGAGCGAAATGAACAATTGGAAGAGGAAGTGAAGGTTCAAAGATTAATAAAAAAAAAAAAAAAAAAAACACCACGTCTAAAGATCGATCCAACGTCTTCACAACGGATCACAATCTAAGAGATAAAGATACTTTTCTCATCGTTAAATACGACTGCGCACCGAAGTTTAAAATTCGTGCATTGTCGACGATCTAAATTAGTCTCTTTAAAGATAACGCCATTACAAAATACAAGGAAGTGGAGAGTCTGATATGTGTATTGCGTAGACGACTTTTTAAAGTCAATCAATTTTATTCTCTCTTGTCTTCCGTGTATTTTGCAATGGTATCTACTTTATTGTACGATTTCGGAATTTCTATCAGTCCGGAAAGCAATATCGATAAATTTAAAGTTGACTTTAGTGTTTTCTCAAGCAGCGTTTCTACGCAAGAAATTACAAAGACGTAAACAATTTTGATAAACGAGCACGTGTGGACAGACACGGCATGTGCACGCTGGACCAGTAAAATTATTTCGACAATTGTTCGCAATCGATACGGAGCCAATCGAGACTGCGTAATTCACGACTAGCCCAACTGTAGTTCTTGCTGTCAATAGTGTTGAGTATATTTTCTGTGGTATTTTCTCCCAGACGAAAACATACGAACTTGGATCCTTTTTTATAACGGAACCGTCATTCGTGATGTTAAATGTACAATCTCTTAAAAAAAAAAAAAATCTCCGAACGTAAATATATAATATTTTTCAGGCTCGGCGAACCCTCGCGAAAACGCCGACTTCACATACTGCCACTGCAAATTTGCACAATATTTCATTGCGATTTACTAAAAGTCGATTAGAGCGCGTCGCAATAAAACAAAGAAATTCTCTCGCGTAAGGAAAAAATCAACACGACTGTCTGATTTTTTTCTGCGCAACAATAAGATCTGATTCAGTCGAGTAATGTCAATTTTCCTGCGATCGAATCGCGCATCATCGAGTTCAGTTACTTCTTTTTTTTTTATCTCTCGCGATGGATAAAAATAATTGGGTAATCATCGGTCGTAAACTCGATGATGAATCGCGATTCGTATCTCCGACAGCGAAGACAAGTCTAAAATCGACTTAGACATCGGATAGAACTGTAAACAGTGCCTTTATGATATTGTTAAGCTCAGAGATATTTTAGAATACGCGTATAAAAGAAAAGAAAAGAGCGTCGTGGCGGTGTAAATTGTTAAAGAGGAACCAGAAAAAAAAAAAACGGAGAAAAGAAAGAGAGACTTTAGAGTCATGTAAGAAATTTCACACACAAATGGCATGTATATATTTATCTGTTGCTTCGCAAATCAGTACAAGCCTTTGCACATTATTTATAATAAATGCTTCCTTTCTCGTATATACAACGGAAACGCGTCGCTCGAATCCGCAATCGCAGGCTATGGAGATTTCTAAAAATCTATGACGACTGTCATCTCGCGCTCATCTCCCTCTATTGTGGCCTGTTATAAATTTTGATATATACATATTATTTGGCAACTAATCGTTGACAATTATGTATCCTTACAATTGCGGATTCCGTCGAGATCGTGCGCTCGAGAAAGTCCAAACACATATTTTACTACTGTACCATTACGTCATATGTTATTTTAATCTTAATATATATACATTATTGTCCTCTCTTTGCTATTATGTATACATGTATTATCGATTAGCATCTAGAAGAACTTTATACATATTGTACATATCAAACGCTATTCTGTTACGAATAAATGTTTAAACCGTACTTACCCTCTTCTCCGGGATTTTATACGATATATATCATCCGGATCGACTCGGTAAGTACATACACTTCACATATTGGGATATATAAATAATTATTTTTTAAAATATGTATTTTAATATTTTACAATAATCAGTCTGTATAATCGCGCGGAAGAACTTTGTACATAATTGTTTCGTTTCGACGTAGACGAGAATTATCTTTTATCGAATATCATCTAGGAAATTCTGCGTCGCTCGCATATTGCTCCATCGATTCAAGATGCATCAGTAGCATATTATCTCGCGTTCCAAGAGCAACGCACAGCCAAGCTAAAACCGCGAGAAGATCTTTCGACATTGTTATCTTTTGCCAGCCCTGTAATTCTTCAGATAAAGTTTCTTGTGCTGTATTCTGAAAAATTATTACATATATAGATTTGACAAATTGAATATCTTTTATAAGCAATTTTTTTTATGCTGGTTAATTAAATCATTGTAATATGCTTACGTTTGGCCACACGCTTTCATTGATATTGCGATAATGTATTAGAGCTAACTGATCGTCAATCTTTAATGACGCTTGGTGAAGGCCAAACGTTAATAGATAAAGCGGAATAGCGATCGCGGTTTTCGTATGATCCATATAAATCTCACGTAAATGATCCATATCAAGTCGCGCCAAATCGAATCTGGAATCATAAATATTTCTTGTAAAATTAGCGATATACCTAAACGTAAATTAAATTATAGAAAATTTTTTTAAAATATCAAGCATACTTGTCGAAGATGGAGATGACGCAGAGAGCGATTAAAAAGGAAAACATATTTGTATAAACTTCGGAAAAGCTCGAATAATTCGATAAGAATTCCATCGAAGTGTTGAAAAATAAATAAATCTGCAAATCGATAAAGCACAGATGATATTTGAAATAAATGTAATTATATCGCGATTTGCGTTAGATTAGAAAATTTTTCCGTTAGTTAAAAAGAAAGTACCTTACCATAATGAAATGTAAAAGTGCCATTCCGCCTAAAAGACCCTGATAAACGAGTCCCGTGCCCCTCCAAAATTTCTGAGCCGTGATTGCCACTTTTATGAGCGTGTGCATTGGAGTCTCCGCGGAATCGCGGTCCTTTCTACCCTCTGTTGCACGTGGCATATCATTTTTCAAAGCACGTCTCGATCCGCCAATTTTCACGGCGCTAAAGCCACTCCTGCCTTGAATATAAATTGTGTCCGTAGTCAATTCCGGAAGCGGCACAGGTTCCTCGTACTTTGTACGTGCATTTTCTTGGGCTTTCTTCAAGATTTCCGTGATAGGTACTTCATGATCGTCCGCTTGCGTAGAAAATTATTAATTTTAAATTTCACTTTTTGCAAATATTAAAATTTCTTAGCACATTAACACACACGAATGTAAGACGCCCTTTTTAAATTATTAAGATATTTATTCCTCTTTTCAGTGCATCGGATTTTTTTTTATTTGCGTAATTCTTGACGGAACGAAATCTTATTAATTTTTTTAATTAATTTACAATTTTTGTTTGCAAGATATAAAATAATATATTCACCTTGGGAAACAATCTTTTTTCTTTTTCTTTCTCGCGATTTATCAGTGAAATTATCTTCTCCACTATAGTGTTTTATAGAAGATCCGGTGTCGGTCCGATCGTGATCGCGATCTGTCGTGTGAGACCGTTCTCTAAACTTTCGCCTTTCGATCCGTTTACTGCGTTTCCTTCTCCTTCCCTCAACAGATCTCGAAGTAATTCTTTCGTCGCTTTCGCGAATATCAGAGTAACGTGCTTTTCCATGAGCATGTACCTCAGATCTACGAGACTTGTCATTATTCTTAACATCCGGTGATTCGGAGACGGTTTCTGTATCTTCGGTGGTGTCTTGTTTCCCGAGAAAACTCTGAGATGTTGAACGGAGAATTCAATGGCAATGCATTTTTTTTATTTATGCAAATATCTATCTTTTCAACTTGGTATAATTCAAATAAAATACCAATTAGATTTCACCAAATTGAATCGATACAACGTTATGTCGCTGTATTTCGACGGTAAAAAATATATTGCCAATGTAAATCCGAAATTAATCATTCATTAATTTATATTGAAGTTATTGCAATAGATATAATTTATAATATATATCACGATTAAAATTAAATTCACTTCTTATAAAGGCATTACAAAATTAAAAAATTTTGATTCATAAATAATACAAACTGTTTTGATTTCTCGGTTGTAGGGTCGACCGGAATCTTCTGAGCTGGTCCATCGTTTTTGCGATGGTGTATTACCGCGTTTCACGTAGCTGTCATTCTCCACAGCGTGAACAGAAGCATCATCCTCGCTGTCATTCTGCTCGAGCGGTTCATCGATTGTCGTAGATCTTCGTTCACGGGAAGCTCGATTTCCGCGTGTCATTTTAGATCCGGATGCATCACTCATTCAGCTATCTTCCTATCGATTCATTTCGTAATCAATTTTAATGCAAATCTCAAATTTTCTTTGTAAAGTATTTACATAAGTTTTACTTATTGTGTATGATTGTATTACACATTTTTTAAACATATTTAAAACAGTTCAACTTTGTAGCTAATCGCTGCGCGACTGTCTTAGATTATCAAGGGTTCTGTGTTCTGTCACGATGGTCACGAGTCACGAGGCGTCCGTAGTAACGCTTTGTTGTGCTTACAAAGTTCTGTAGAAACCAGCTCGAGAAATCAATGCAACGAAGTTACCAATGAAAAATTATTTTTATTAAAATTTTATTTCACATTATTTATTTATAAATTTATTAATATTGAAGTTATTAATATTGAAATTAATTAAAGTCTATAAAATTTCATTATATGTAAATTTTGTTTTACTACATACCATTTCTTCTCTCTTTCTTTTTATAAAAGATCTTTTATATCTCTGAAATGATGCATAAAAAACTTTTATTTTAATTTTTAAAGGATAGGACATCACAATATTTATAAGAAACCTCTGCTTATTTATTATACTGAAGAGTGTGTAATAATCTTTGCAGCACAGCTGTACATAACTTACATAAAACATTTACAAAAAGTGATTTTTCTCAGATACTAAATCAAATAGCTTTTATCCTAAAGTAGAACCATTTTAAATAACTATTATATTAAAATAATGTCTTAGCTTGAAAAATATTATAAATAATAATTTACATTTATAGGGAGAGAAGGGAAAAGAGAGACAAGAGAGGAAATTTACAATTTAACTTAAATTACTCTATGCCACTAAAAATTTTTATAAAATTTCTAAATCACAATGTCGTATTTCTGGATGATTTTTCTGAAAATACAAAAAAGAATTATATCATTAACAATTTTAGATTGTCATAGATAATGGCTATAGATTATTGTATATATTATTTTATATATATATGCATACCTTTAGCTTTAATTCTATTCTATCTATTTCTCCACCAAGCATGTCTACAATATTTTCACCATGTTTCAATAAAAACGCCTCTAACTCCTCAATATTTTGCATACTTTTCACTTCCTGAAATGAAGTAATTTCGTAAGACTCATTGATATAGTATATTACATCACATTTAGTAAAGATGAAAATATCATGTCTATACCTTCAACATTGTAATAAGATCATGTTTGTCTAGGTAAGACCTTGTTAGTTCTCGTCCGTCGAAATCTAATTCAGCTTTGTATCGCACCAAGTGATTACCCATGTCAATACCTTTTACATCATGAATCGCACGGACCTACATTTGGCATAAAAAATATATTTAAAATTACAAATAAGTAAAAATTAATATATCCAAAAAAATCTATTGGGTAGATAATATTTTAAGGACAACGTTACCATTATATCTGCTTCTAATTCGGCATTAATTTTATCCAAATTCTCTTGTGATATACTCCTTCCTATAAGCGCAGCAACGTTCGTATAAATTATAAAGGATGCCACTCCACCAAGCAAACCGCCTACCAGAAGCGAACCAAAGGCATCGAACATTGAATTTTCTAGATATGAAGTCAAACCCATACATCCTGCTGCGACAATAACTCCAAGTACCTGAGTGACATACATCAGGATTAGAAATCTCTTTGAGAATATATAATATTAAAATATTTAATGAAACGGTTTGCTAAATATTTTTTTTCAACAATCGTTTTCTCTTACTAAATCAAATTTTATCTTTAAAATGACAATTAAGAATAGTTCTTTTAAGTAATAAAATTAGAAACAATGAGTGCTATAGAGAACGGGAACGATATCTTTAATCTTTAAAATTTAGCGGAATTTATGGTAAATATTAATTAAAAATAAAAATTTAAATTATAAAAAGCTGGGAAAGAAAGTAAAAAGAAAAATTCATACAGCTGCAAAATCTTCCATGAGCACAACATTCACAGATGGATCCTGTCCTTCCAAGACAAATTGTTTCAAGCTTTCTTTCCTCTCCTCTGCACCTCTCTTAATAGAATGCAATGCTATCATTAAAGTCGCTCCTTCTGACAGCAAAGATCCACCTAAAACGAAATACGCCCAAAAAAGAGATTCCAATGGCGCCGGAAAGAGAAGACCGTGAATTCCGTGATAGATGGAAAGACCCGTGCCAACGCAAAAGATACCCACGCCTGATATCAATGAAGAAACATACTTCATGTTTGTATAACCATATGGGTGATCGGGATCAGGATTCTGCAAAATTATTTGGACAATACAGATTAAAAACTGTTCGGGAAAGATCCTAAAGATATTTGAAATAATTTGATTTACCTGCACCGATTTATGAATACCATAGGCCAGAATTAATTGATTGCAAGTATCTGCTGCAGAGTGTACACACTCGGAAAACATACTATGCGAACCAGTATATAACCAAGCAATTAATTTACATAAGAAATTACTAGCATTTCTGAAAACAAAAAAGGAAATAGATTAATCAACAAAATCTAACAATTACACGATAAGCTTAAATTCAACTGGTCATTATGATTATGATTATATATCAATTCAATACATACATGGCTATTGCAGTCAATACTACTTTGCCAGATCTTCCAAAAAGACCCTCCTTTTGAACTATTTCTGCCTTGTTGCCAATTTCCCGCCTGTAATCCCTCAATCTCCGTTTGACCGTAAAAACATCTGTGATAAAAAGCTTAAATGTCAATCTTTGTACTAATTATTATTCTTTCAGAAAATTTATTATACTATCTATTATACTATCAAGACATATGAATGCTCCTGTAAAATAGATAAACAACTAAACAAAAATATTCTTTATTTGAAGGAGAAAATAATCCTGTTTTACAGAAGTAATAACTTTAAACAATTAAACAAATAAACAAACTTATGTATAAAAATATACATTTAAAATATATATTTACTTTGCTGATAAATCTTTCGCTCTACTTCTTTTTTCAAAAGTTCTTTCAGCAAAACCTCTCGGGATCCCCAGGCTTCCAAAGCTCTATAAATAAATAAAACTTTATAATATTTAACTAAATTGCAGTTGCAATTGTAATACATGTATAAGAATAAAAGAGTTAATTAAGTGAATAAATAAAATTCTCTCACTTAGCCTCAACATCTTTCCTCCAATAAACTGTGATAGGAGGTTCAAACTCATATGGGGAACGTCTTTTTGTTTTTGGCAAAGATTCCAAATCAGAAGGCTTTAATAAAAAATCTGACATAGCTCTTACAGGTGTAATAAAATTACGTTCCAAAGAAGATGTCGATTTATCGACTCTCATTCTCTTTTTCACTACAAATGTCAGAAAAAAGTTTCATTAATATAACATTTAATATATTAATATATCAATACTTAATATATTATACCTTTTTTCGACATAGCATCATCCTTTGACATTTCTTTAGATTCTGCAAACTGTTTTTCAGCAAATTTTGCATCTTTCCCCTTTTCCTTATCATCGCTAGAATCAATTAGTTCTATGTCTAATACTCTCTCTTTTAATTTACCTAATTTCTCTTCATTTAATTCTATTATTTTCTGCTGAACATCTTCAGCCAATTTCTTTTCAGACTTGTCCTTCTTACTCTTTACATCATCGGATAAAAATCTTGCTATACCAATCCATCTGCCATCCTCGTGCCTACCTATCTTTTTGTTAGCAAAAATACTTTTAGAATATGAAAGCATATGTACTTTGCATTGTGTACCATACTTGGGTACTATTAAAATACTGGCATGTTTTTTATTTAATCCAATCTGAAATATGCTAAATAACTGATTGGCATCGTGTCGATGTGTTGTGTTTCGTATAAAATTTATATGGTTGTAGGAACGATACATCTTTCTTCCTTCTCTTCCTTCTTTACACAAAATATACTGTTCTAGAAATATGCATCACTTAATCTGTAAAAGAATAAATTAGTTAAACAATCTTATTCTTAAAAAAATAATAAATTGATTATATAAAGAAGCAAAATATTACTTTCAAAAAATGTAACGTGATAACAATTGTAATGTGATAGAAATAGAATACATTTACGAAAACGTACACTACAAAATCACATTTATCTTTCCCATCTGCCAACTTTATTCACAATAAACACATCATTAAGACAGTTACAACACTGACATTGAAACTGCTATTGAACTAGGATTTCAAGGAGAACAATAATCCCATTTTGACAGACATTCAATGTGCGTTCAATGTCAGATATAAATTGCACCATCACACAGTGAAATCACATAAATCCATCAAATGACTCACAAAAAGTATCATTTAACAATTACTATATGTACATACATAGGTTATTTGTGCATAGCCATACTTTTTATGCTTTTCGCATCTTCCCTTTTTCTGTCCCTCTCTTCTCTCTTTTTCTCCGTACAATATGTATTTTATTATGTATTTATTTCATTTCTCAAGTACAAGGAGAACACGTTTAATGCTACAATCAAATCTCTTATAAACAGATAAACACAGCTAGACTCGAGACGAGACTCGAGACTGCTCGAGACTCAAGACTCGAGACTCGAGACGAAGAATACTTTATTATTGACGACAAGAATTATCATCTATCTATTTTATCAACCAAACTGTTTTATTCCAATTTTGGATACAAAGTTTTATTTCTATAAATATGTGGAAATCGTTGAAAACAATTAAATATGAAGTTAAAAATATATATAGATTATAACACAATAAAAGAAATATATATATATATATATATATATATATATATATATATATATATATATATATATATATATATATAATATATATATCTCCCAAGAAAAATCTAAAAACATGGACGAGTTTTTTAATTATTTTAATTATTTAAAATCAAATTGAAAATCAATTGAAACCAAACATTATTTTATATAAGAAATATTATAATAAATTCTAATATGTGTAATTATATTAATTAATTATAACTAAATTATAATATAGTATATTTTAATGTTTATTATATGTATACCTGATAATGTCTCATCACATATAAAACAATCTTTAAGACATAAAAGAACTCGTTGTTCTACAAATTTAATCGTCATTTTGCAATTGCAAATCAAATTGGTATTAGTCTTCGTTTGTATTATTTATAATTTAAGCAAAATAATAAATACCGAATTCGAAATAAGGTAATTATAAAAAGCAAAAGCAACAAAGAAAAGAATTTATTTCATAAAACTGTAATTCTCGAATCGCTTTAAATTTATTATGTAAATTGTTTTATGCAAAAAAGATATTGGTCGACCTTAAAGGTTTATTATTGTTGGATGTGCAAAAATCATCATTGACTTTACGCTGATTCATTATTCGATTGGCGGATCGTGTAGAGACATCATCTGCTCTCACATCGGACAAATTCAAGTTAGAAAATTTCAGACGATTCCATGATCCCGAAGAATATCTGTAAACAGCAACAAAGAGAGAAATATTAACGAAGAATCACGACATTATTTAGATATTTTTTGTTTTGGTTTTATTTTAAAATATAGCGTTAATCAATGTCAATCGATCGATATGCGCTTTCATACTTTACCGTGTGTTTGACGAATACGTAGAAACAGTGTTGGAATTTGTCAACGTCTTCGGCGTACTGAATATTGTAGATTTCGGAGTGCTTTGTACTAATTGTAGCAACGCCTTGTCAAACTTTTTTTTCTCAGTCTTTAAAATATTTCGCTTCTCTGTGTATAATTTCAAATTGTGTCGCAATTGAAAATAATTCTTTTTCAACATTTCGTACTTGTTGTCCTTGAAACGTGTATCATTGCATAATTATATCGTTATATAAATATAGAAATATATAATATATATATATATATATATATATATATGTGAATAATTTAAGAAATATCGTTTATATATACAAGCTTGTAAAAGTGCTCCATTGTTATCTTTAATTGATTGCATTTGGCTCTCTCTACGTTTAACAGTGTTTCCAAAATGTCGAAGGAAGGCGTAAAGAGCGAAATCTTCTTAGGCATTACTGGCTGTTCTAATGGTAAATATGCGGGATTAGCGTATTTACACTGAGAACACTGTCTTTTTACTGCAATAGAAAATATATATATAGTGGTAGAAAATTATTATAATCATTTTCCTCGCTTTCTTCCATTTATACATATATCGATTACCTTGTTGTAAACAATCCTGACAAAAAAGATGACTACACTGTGTAATATTATAAGGCATTTTTCCTCTGTACATCGGACTGAAGCATCTATTGCAAATAAACGCCTCCATCTGTGAAATATGAAAGAATAAAATGCGCGAACCTTGAAATTTACTAATATTTTTTTCTCGCCGTTTAAATAATTCGAACAATTTTACTTCATTACATAAAACATATCCCTATATGTATATGAAATCAAATTCACTTTTATTATCAATCTAATTATTAATCAATCCGACACTATGTTTTTTTCGGAGATAAAAATGATACAATTTAAAATCGTTTAATGGCGCCAAGAAACTGAAGCCAGTAGAACTTTATTTTCAAGCGAAAGTTAAAAGTGACGATTTTTGATTGGCTCTTCAATCCGCCATAATGGATACGTTCGAAAATGTAGCACTCGTATTACAAGATGGCGATTCAACAAGAAGCGTCTTTATATTTATGACCTTGTTTACACCGACATACTTTGATACACGTATGAAATACTACTGGCCAATCACAGCCATTCCATTCTTGAGAAGAATGACTATGATTGGTTAGTATAGTACTTTTAGTACTATACAAGTACGCGTATTAAGTGCTCGGTGTAAACAAGGCTATTGTTCTTTGATATTTTTAATGAGCGCTACATTTAATCTGATAAATCTAATATCCAATCAAAAAAATTTAAGAATTCTGGCCTGCGTGAAGTTGCATAAATATCGTTGAGTGCAAAGAAATTTTTTATTTTCCGCTAGCCAATCGGGTTCGAGTTCCAACGAACTGGACAGCTTGATTTTCAGAAAATATCGCAGAGTCGCCCAACTATGTATCATGATGTCGATGACATAGTCGAACGCTATCTCGGCAAAGAGTTCACGATAGGTACATAACGCGTTGATTGTTTCGCGCGACAATTATCGGGCGTACGTATATATACGTACGAAAGTGCGTAACGGTAGACATTACATCCTAGGGATTGTCGCCTACGAAAGGTCATCGCGTAATCGTGAAGATGCAATATCCGCGCGAATGAGCGAATCCTTAGGTGAAGAATAATGTACGTTCGGCTATGCATGTATATAGCCGTTCATACACACTCGTAATAATACATATATACATATACATATATACATATATATATATATATATATATATATATATATATATATATATATATATATATACACACGTCACACCGTCACATACTGTTACATCCGAATCGGGTTCCGGTCCTTTTATCTTTTATTCTCGCCGACATCGCGTTATGTCGTCGCGTTGACAATCCTCGCGACGCCAAGTCGGGAAAACGCTACGGTCCGGTCAAATCGTCGCGTCTCGCTCTTTCGTGACCGGATGATTTCTTATATCATCCGTAGGATAATGGTCGCGATTACTCTTGCTTTGTCGTCCCAATAGTTGCGTATATTTTATATATTTTATATAAGCGTCGATTTACCCAGATTCGGTTATTAATCTCTACGAGATTATTCGCTCGACGTGTTTGACAGTTCTTTCGCCGATCGTTGGGTTTTTTTTTTTTTTTTTTTTTTCCGCGATCAAGAACCCAAGCCTCTCGCTTCGCATCGAGTGTCGCGTCCGCGACGTCTGGTAAGCGATTGACCGAACAACGCGAATGCTCGAGACACGGCTGTACTTTTGCAATTTTGTAGAAATTTTCGTAGTTTACCGGTAGTTCTTCCGGAGAAACTAAAGGAAGAACATTGCGTAAATTGCCAATATAGATCTGCGTTCTTAGTCTTGTGTGCTTACAATTTTTTTTTTTTTTTTTTTTTTTAACTTGTGAAACGAAATAAATGCATTCTCGAAAAATGTAACAAAGAGTTTGCAGCCAAATAAAACAAATCTGACAAATTCGTTATACTCAACTTTTTCTCTTCAAATATTTTCAATTTTGCTTTATTTATAATTGAAAAAATGCACGTTGATAACAGCATTAAAGAAAATAGTAGATTAAGACAGTTTGTAATATATTATTAAAGAGAAGGGTAGCTATAGAGAAGTTTAATTTCTTTTTTTTTAATTTTTCTCTTTTCTATTACTAGGATTACTATTGCACTTTTTTTTTCTATCTCTATTGTATTTCTAGCTACTAATTTTTTCTAATTCAAACATTCTGACATTATTTTAAACATATTTACATATTAAACCAATCAGACAAATTATCATTTTTAGAACAAATTTGAGATGATCTTGTCTTTAGATTTTGATACAAACGTCCTACAAATATATGTATATATATTTGTGGGAAGTTTGTGTATATATATATGCATTATCTTTTATTTGTATATATACAGAGAGAATAATTGAATATTATTATTGACAGATAACTATAGCTTTAATACATTGTGTCACAAGTTTTGAATTATACAAAAGTAAGAGAGATTGCAATTATGGAATCATCAGATAGAAAGAACGTATATCTTACAAAAACTGGAGATAATTCTTTAAACTCTGGAATGAGAGATACAATGATTGTTGGCCAGAATAACATGGCACCAGGTATATAATATAGTCATTGTATGCATATAAAAATTATCACTTTGTGTGTGTGTGTGAATACAGATTTTATTGTAATTCTATATTCCCTTTGTAGAATGTGGCGCAGAAGGTGTGATGAAATCCAACAATGTGTCAAGTGTTTCTACTAATCAGGCCAAATGGACTACTGGTCAGGGTAAAAATTTCATTATCAATTCAGTGCCAGTGAAGAATGAGGTATGGCAACCAGTACAATGGCTTAATAATGATTTAAATATAAAAATTATGATTTAGAAATTCAATTCTAAAACAAGTAATTAGATTAGTTAAATTACACAGTCATACCTAACTGATATAAATAAAAAAATGTATTAATGTCTCGCAATCAAAACTATAAATGAAGCCATATTTAGAATAGTTACAAATAAAAATAATGCATTTTGTAGATTGTACATCTGGAAGATGGTAATGCTCATTGCAACACTAAGAAGATGTATTACTATGATAGACATTATACTGGTCACGAGGAACCAGAGAGGCCAACACGTAGAGGAACAAAGAGATATAGGGATAAAGACGCACCGAAACGAGCACTGTATGTTAAGTTGGAAACATTCGATGACAATATTATTTTAAAGACATAAAATAAGCTTTATATACATGCTTTAACAATTATTGAATGCATTTTTGAAATATTCAAATAATGATATTTTGACTAATACAAGTTATCAAGTATTAATGCTTATGCAATTAAGGAATTTAATATTTGTTTTATATCTATCATTATGTTGCAGATCCGCATTTTTTTACTTTTGCCAAGAATTACGTGGTAAGATGAGGGAATTGCATCCCGAGATGGGAGTAGGTGATATCGCGAAGGAATTAGGAAAATTGTGGATGAGTACGGATCTACAAACAAAGTCCAAATACATGGCAATTGCAGAGGAGGATAGAGCCAGATACGAAAGAGTACGTATCAAAATGTGTTTTATATGTATTGAGATATTTGGGATTATATTCGATAGATTTGTATTTCTATGTGTTAATTTTGCAATTATCTATATAAAACATTTGCAAATTTACGAAACAAATTTTGATACAGGAAATAATCGCATACAACAAGAGAGTGAAAAATTACGATCCAGAAGAAGTTGGAACTGTATAAGTTGTATGTTGGATACACGCGGGATAGAAGATGATGACTCTTCTTCGAGCACTCGAACGCAGCAAGACACGAGAGTACAGGACGATATTATTACTAACGTAGTATTACTGACTGTTGTATATATTATGTACACTGTTGATATTGTCCGGAAAAGAGAGAAATTGACTTGCAAAAATTCGATTATATATTTATAACGATAAAAAAACAACCAGATTTGGGGAAGAATATAAATTCCAAATTTTTTTATAATAAATTTCTCTATCACTCGCAGACGCTATATCATATATATGACTAACGTGTGCTAATATATATAAATATACCGATATATAATAAAAATACGAACCTCGGCTATCTGAACGCTTATATAACATGTTGATTATTATTCAAATAATCAAACATTCGGTCAATCGGCATTCGGATAATCCAAGTTTTGCTGTATAAGTTTTAGCGGTAGAATAATAATTCAAGTAACAATAACTGCTCTATACTATTACGGTATATTAATATTAAACAATGATAACAATAATAATGATATTGGTAATGTTAGAACGTAATAAAAGCGTATATATTGCACCATGCACCTATATTGCATTATAAAGTTATAGTAGATTGCTTCATTAAGATACAAGAAATGAAAGAGCTGAAATGATAAAAAAAAGCAAGATAATTCTATTACATGACAAAACTATACATGTACGAAAAATTTGCTGCAAAAGATTGCATTGAGGATAATTTTCCTGCCTACAGCATTGATTTAATTATATAATGAATTCTATAATTTCAACATATATATATACAGTGGGTAAAAAAAGCATGCGTTGGATTAATTAGTTATCAACTACTTTTAAACATAACAATATTGATTCAAACAGAGGACAACAATAAGATACTAAAAAAAACTAAAAATAAAGAATGGGTCTAAATGAAGATATTTAGGCAAATACAAATTGTCGAGTACCTATGTTTGATTTCTAAACTGTAATAAAATTTTGATTGAAAAGAAACTAAAGTTTGAAATTAACTGTTTTTTAAACTCTACATAATTATCAAGATATATGTATGTGTGCATACTGACCTAAATATCTTCATAGCTTTTTCTAAAAAAGTGTGTGGGCTAATTTTTATTTTATTTAAAGAATTTTATATATATATATATATATATATATATAAAATTCTTTAAATAAAATAGTCCAAATACATGGCAATTGCAGAGGAGGATAGAGCCAGATACGAAAGAGTACGTATCAAAATGTGTTTTATATGTATTGAGATATTTGGGATTATATTCGATAGATTTCTATTTCTATGTGCTAATTTTGCAATTATCTATATAAAACATTTGCAAATTTTGATACAGGAAATAATCGCATACAACAAGAGACAAACATTTTATATATATAAAATGTTCTCAACAGTTTTACATCACTCGCGATTAATTTAAAAAAAATTTTTATATTTGATTTAAATCTATGAAAATAGTTTCTATAATAAAGCTAATTGAAAAAAGCTATTGTCCGAAGAACGTTCAAAAATTTTAACAAACAGTACAGAAAAACCTATCAAAAGACTATAGGCTATAAAGAATCCAATAAAATATTAAAATTTATTGTCATTGTTGTTTAATAGCATTAGTTGATAAACACTTTATCAACAAGATAATTTTTATTTTCTTTTTATGTTATATTCACATATTAAAATTAACTTTATTATATTGTTTTTTTTTATAATTATAGAATTATAAAAAAATTACCGATTTGAGGCACATTGCACAATTTTTTTTTTTTTTTGTATAAATTTATTTTAAGGAAAATATATTTTTGAAATATTTTGTCTGCCCACTGTAAATATTTTTAACGAATAAAATTTATATATTTTTTCCTATTTATGGTCTACTATCCATAAGGAGATAAAAATTTTTATCAAAAGATTTGAATTGTAAAAGCGAATTAATAATTATAATGAAACTTATTATTATTAAACAAGTATAAAGAGGGCGCAAAAAGCATTGTGCTTTCTTACATTGAATAAAAGTCAAGAGCAGAATGAGCATTGTACAGTGCACATGACTTTATCCCTTTGCTTGTATACATATATTCATATACTTTAGACATATATCTCGGGGATATATATCGAAATCCCGAAACGGAACGTATATTCTATGTATTTTGTTCTTTTTTTCAATAAAGGTACAGATATATATAAAGGAAAACGCATTGGCTTCGTAGAAGTCTTGTTTATTTTATAATAATTGCACACTTCTCTCTTTGTGAAATTTTTTCCAAAATATATTGCCGCTCGCAATTTCTAAAACGAAATTGTTAGCGACTCGTACGCACATTTTTATATCATGTTAAAACCTACGTATATTAATGTAAAATGTGCGATAAAAGAAAGATAAAATAAAATAGTGAATGGTTTTGATGTATTGGAGAATATATATATATATATATAATGTATGTATGGATTTGTATGTATATACATATGTATATACATATATGTATATGTATGTGTATATATATATATATATATATATATATTTTCACACATATATATACCTTATATACAGGTTCTTATAAAATACATATGTATTAACAAGTAAAAATTGATTATTTATCACATAACTAATTTGCAACATTACAATAATGACATGAGAGATTTTCTGACCACGCTACGTTGTATCACTACTACTCAAACCATTTTTTTGATCTAGTTTATTTGCATTAGTCTTAACAGTATATATGAAAAAACTTAGAGCTTCTTTCTCCATTACAGAGATGGTCTTAAAATGCTTCATCAGGGCCTGTAACAAAAATTTATTCAGTAAGTAATTTTTAAATTTATTGCCATAAAAATATTGTAATGACAAAAATTATAAACATTATATCATCATATTCTTCATTATAACATTAATCATAAGCATATTTTAAAAATATTTAGTCTATGTGCACACACGAAATAAGACTTTAAAAGATCTCTAAAATGTAATATGTATATATGTTGGTGTTTTGATATATTTCTTATGAATAATTCAATATCATAATTGTATCTTTATGTACAGACACACACACACACACACACACACACACACACACACACACACACACACACACACACACATACACACACACACACACACACACATATATATATATATATATATATATATATATATATATATTATCTTTCATATAATTTATTTCTATACACATTTTTAATATCTTATGTATTATATATTATTATATTATTATTATATATTATTATTATTTTGCATACATTAGAAAAAAATAATAATAGAAAGATTAAAATTGGAGAAAGATTGTATACTTACATCGGCTAACTGAGCTTTGTTAAGACCAGGACGTGTGGGAACCTTATAGTGCCTTTTGTACCGTCTTAAAGTACCGACTTGCAATTGGAAGAGATCGACTTCTGGGAGATCGTTGTCAGTTTCACCGGAATCCTCTTCGGAATCCTTACGCCTACGTTGCTGCTGTTGCTTAGTCCTCGCACATTGGATCACTTGCTTGTGATAATCACAGATATATATATGTCTTGCCTGCACATAGTATATAAAGGAAGAATAAGAATATTATATATTATAGCAATAACAATAATAAATGTAATATCTAAAATATCATAATTTACAAAAAGCTTTGATCAAAATATATTCCTAATTAAAAACAATTAGTTTATGCATGAAATGTCAAATTCTGATAATTGCAAATTTATAAAATGCTCTTATAAAATAAACATCTGATAATAAAATGTTATTTGTTACATTAAAGTGATAAGTTTAGTAATGTTTCAGTATTTCTTAATCGGTATTTCTGAAAATACATTGCTCAAGATATAATAACAATAAAAATTTGATTTGTCATTGTATCCGTTATCTAAAATATGTATAATTAAAAACTTTGTTCACGTTGCTGCAATTAGCGCAAATAATAATTTTAATAATAAAATATTTAAAGCACCGATAAATATACCCAATCGATATAAAATTCACTGCTCCTCGAGGAAGCGAAAAAGTATATGTCTAATATTACGTTTACATATGTCATACGCACCATGTGATCGAGATTAAGCTTGAGCCGTCGTTGAGTGACAGTTTTTTGGATACGTTTGCTATAGGACGCGTTGCCGGCCGGGCGGGAGCATCGCTCGCCCTCATCGACGAGGCAGCAGATCTGGTCCGCCGCTCCCCGGGAGTCCTCCTCGCCGGTGCTGAAGCCGTTCATCTTCCCTCGCTGACGACGATTTTCGTCTCGCTGCCTAGTGTCTAGCGGTAGCGTCGACGATGGCGATTCGCGCGCACGTTGCGCTCGTGTCAAAAGTCTTGCTCGATCGTGGAACAACCGGCAGCGGCCACGGGACGGGCACGGGGACGGGGACGGGGACGACGACGACAACAATAACGACGATGACAGCAGCACGCTAAGCGACTTGGTTCGCTCATAATTCTCTTCCGCGCGCGCGATCAATCCGAGGCCCCTAGCTCGCCGAGCTGAGTGTTCCCCTACTTCTTCCTTTATGGATTCGTCTGTCTGTCCCTTTTGGGACGCGGCTCACAAACCCAGCACGCCGGTCAGCCAGTCTTTGTCCGCGGGAAATCGACGACGGTTCGCAGAAAAATCCCCAACACCGCGAAACCCGGAGAGGGCTCTCGGGGCCAATTTAGCTGTCACACGGAAGGGCTTCGCCGGCAACAGCAGGACCCCGAGTTAACACGTAATATGTAAGTAAGATGATTTTAATTACGACACGTACGCGCCGATAACTTACGCTCAAGCTACGCTGCTTTCGTACGCACGCACGCACGCACGCACGTACACGCGAGATTATTTTCACGACTGAGAGGAGTCTTTCGCTCGAGGAATTTTTACTTGTTTACTTGATACAGGGCACATACGCTCGCACGACAACACCGTTTTCGACTGCGCGTCCTGTTGTAAAATGATGTTTTGCCCACAAGATGAGAGGGGGTATTTCGCCACAGTGTTGCTAGACGATGTCGGCGTTTTTTTTCGCGCATGCGCGTCGAACGCGATCCGAGTCAAATCCAAAGTCATGAGGAGCATACTTGTTTGGCCCCTCCCCCCTCTATATTTGAACATTTTTTTAAATTGTCTAAAAATGCTTGAAAAATCAATAAAAGGTGTGAAATGTGTCTACATATCACACACATACACACACACACACACACACACACACACGCACGTCTAGTAATACTATGATCGCCAACTCTTTAAACCAGAAACATATCACTAAACATAGATTTACAATCACATGCTTGTCGGTTCTCACATGCATTTCAGAACAATTCTCGCATAATTACATTCTTTTACATCGAAACAATCCTATTCAAGATAAACACTATTTCTGCATAATGCATATGCAGAAATAGTGATTAATTATATATTTACAAATATAATGATTGAAAGTTTTAAATATACATAGAAAGAAGCAATAGAATCTTCGTTTCTCTCTAACGAAAGAAAAAAATTCTGCTCTTTTTTTTATTCCATTTCATTATTAAAGTCTAGTAAACTCGCTCAATCTATTTTTATTATGCTTATGTTATTATATATATGTATATAATGTAAAGAATACACCGATACATTTTTTTTTATATTAGAAATGAGTGATTGATTAATTTTTGTATGCATTTCTTTGGTCAAAAAATAAAGATCGGAAAAAAAAACATTCGTTCTCTGGTGCGATGTATACTCGTAAATAATATATAGCTTGTTTCGTGACACACGAGTAATCTTTTGGACAAAAAAAATGGCAGGAGCAGACGACGGCATGACAAGCTCGAGGCTCGAGTTTTCTCGGCGCACAGTTAATTTTTTTGTTCCGACGTTGGCGATCCTGCATCGACCCTAATCACCTTGGCGTCGACTGGTGCCATCTAGGATAGAAACGATGCCTAACCTAAATAATCTCGCGTAGTCGGTCGTGAGGATGTATCGACGAACGGAGAAAGAGACGATACGCGGAATCGGTCCTTGGACGCGTTCGTCTTGGACGAGGTGGCCACGACCGCGACAAGCTCGGTTGCGTTCGGCACCGAACGATCAGCTTTGGCCGCACGCATTTTCCCGCCCTTTCGACCAGCCGACATTTTATTTGGTGGGGGGCAAAAAGAAACGCACCAAAACATAAAAGGTCGGCGCTGATTGGCTTACTTTTTGCGGCTTATCTGAAATAAGCCAATGGTAACGGGGAGATTTTCCCCGTACACTGGCCGTATGCCGCACGAGTGGCGTGGGGTCGCGATATTCGAAGCTGAAGAATCCTTTTAGCCGTAGCGGATCCCGTTCCAGGTAAGAAAAATCCAAATATTTTTCGCGGGTCGCGTTGACAGATTCAGCGGATGCCGCGTGGAAGCTCCGCGCGTACGTCCGTTCCGCCGGACCCGCCCAACACGAGCGTGTCCGTTGGCCGTAGGTCGCTACCGTGCTGCGTTTCTCGTACGTATACCTTTTATTTCCGTACTACCGTCAGCACACGGCAGCAAATGGCTGCCCGGACGGACGCGTCGTGCGCGCACGTCTCGCCGTATTTACGTCGTTTTGTCGCGCGTTATCCGAGATATCGTGCGATTAACGAACAACGGCGAGATCCGCGCGAATCGGGGATACCGCGGATCGCTGGGAGGCCGTGGAAACGTTCGCGACTGCCACCGCCGCCGCCGCCACCGCTCGCTCGCTCCGTGCTCCGATGCTCCGATGCTCCGCCGCGTCAACGACGTTGACGTCAAGGCTACGCGCGCTTATGTGCACGTACCGCGTTTTGCGTTGCTCGCCATGTATCGCGATCAGGCATTTTTTTCTCCGAGGAAGACGACGTGATCGTTTGTCGACGAATCAACCGCACTCTCAGTCATCGTTTCGCCGTACACGGCTTAGTATATCGGGACTCGGGACGCGCTGCCAGTAGTTTTCTCGCTACCGATTCTCTCCAAAGCTGTCAACAACGAGCAAATTTGTCTAGAGATCCCGAGAAGAATCGACGCCACCTTTTCTCTCTCTCTCTCTCTCTTTCTCTCTTTCTCTCTCTTCTCTTCTCCCTCTCTCTCTCTCTCGGATTATTTTTCTCAACGATCATATACGCGCTCGTTATTGCCAGCGAAATAGATCGTGAGCAAACGACCGAGGAGGAGCTAGCGGGAGGGCAAGATAGAATAACAGAAAGTGTGTGTGTGTGCGAGAGAGAGAGAGAGAGAGAGAGAGAGAGAGAGAGAGAGAGTGAGAGTGAGAAGGTAGGAGAGACAGAGAGGAGTGTTTACACGTAGGCGTTTCTACTCCTACCGACGGTGCATCTCGCGCGCGCAAAGCACGGCGTAGCATAAAGGTGCGTCCAGACTTGTTACTACGCATCGTTTGATTGTAGCATACGTTATGAACAATGTTTCGGGCACATAGTTATCGTTCGTATCGTAATATGCCGCGTCTTCGTCGCGCTATTATGATAAAAGATTTTTTCTAGAAGATATATTTAATTTATTTTATTTTTATTTAAGGTCTATTTAAGGCGCGTCATTTTTTTTTCTTTTTATTCAACGTGGTCACGAGTTTGGTCGCGACTTGAGCGCGCGGCGAGGTGGTGGAGACGCCAAAAGCAAGCATGTCGTCGATTGACTCGCTTGACGTTTACTCGGCCTGCCAGTCGTCATCTGACACGGCTTCTCGTGCACATCCGATAGATATACACTATTTGCGTGATACTATAAATCTATTTTTTTAGCCATATTATCTGTGTGCTTTCTTTCAATTTTTGTTTGTCCTTTTTCTCTTTCTAATGCTTGATTATAAATATGTGTTTATCTATATGTGCTATATGTATGTGTTGATATACAGTTATTCAATCATATTTGATAATCGCTACTTTACACAAGGGCATTTTGATAAAATGCTTTAGAAATATTTTAAATATGTATTTCTGTTATGTTTATAATGAGTATGTATATATGAATATGCATATGTAACTTCAAAGATGAATATGTAACGGCAAAGATATATGTAAAAGCAGTTTATTGATTACAATTAAGATATAAAAATATACGACGTAATTATAAATTTTTAATTTTACGCATTAAATCATTATTTAAACAAATTACAATTAAAATCATAATGAATAATCTCAGAAACTTTACATATAACATAACTTAAAAGAAAAAGAGTTTTTCTATGAAACAATTCAATTAAAATTAATTTTGACATGTAGACACACGATTCGTCACACACAAATCTGTTTTGATATTTATTATAGTATTATAGTATTAGTATATTATTGCATTTTGTTATCACAATTATGAAAAATACAGACAGATATAAAATTAAATTTTCACTATACTCTTTCGTGTTTTTGTATGATTTTCATTATAAAATCTCTATCGCAGTTTTACAAAGAAAATGTACACAAGGAGAAAAAAATCGCGTTAAATTTTTTAGAAATTCTAATTGTAAGCAAAAAATTTTTTAGAAAAAAGAATAGTAAAAACAGCAAACTTAAATTTTGGAAATCCTCTTTGATATCGAAAAACAAACAAGAATTATGTCATAAGAAAGACGTGACACAAGTAACTCAGTCACTCTTCAAGCCTTAATTTTGTCTTCTAATATAAATATATAATATAATATAAAGCATATTAATTATCAATTATTTTTATAATGGTAAAATCTGTGGTAGAAACAGCTGCTTTAAAATCATCGAAATTGAATTCAAATTCTATAATTCTCATAAATTTACAATCAATTATCATTGAATAGTTTATTTTTTCAAATGAAAAACATACTATCTTTTTTGAACGTTCCTTTCTGACTAGAAAAGATAATCAATTTTTGTTTATTTTCTTTATCAGTTGTACTACTTTTTCGCACAGTCATCGATACATGTTTGTCTTCCGGTTTCCAGTAGGAAACCTCAGCTGTTGTCCAAGACACAGACATATATAACGCATCACTCGTGTATTACACGACGTCTCAAGATATTTCAAGCCTCGAAAGCATTCATGAGCTTTAATAAAGCTTAAACGCGTCCGTATACTTATACACCAGCTCTATAGCATATATGTAAAGAAAAACACACAGCCGTAAACATTATTTTTTTTTTTTTTTTTTTTTAGTCGATGCACAACATCTCATCGATCGATTATCCGCAAAAGCGCTCGCTTGGAACAAATCGCGCCTCCTCCCGTACCACACATCCCTACACCTACGTTCGTTTCGGATAATCGGCTTTCCGTCGTACACGCTAAGAATTACGAGCTCTAGAGTTATGAGTTATCTAAGAGTTACATCACACACCGCGGTGCGTTACAAGTATAAAACGCGTGCGCGACTACGTTTTATTTTTTTATTTTTTTTTTCGTTATTGCGCGAAACTTTCGACTATAGACCTGCTCTAATGAATCATGAAACAGCATCGAGATTAAATCCTTTTTCTACAGGATTATGTATAATTTTGCACGCGTATAACAATTTGTATTTCTGAAAGGATAAAATTAGCAATATTATTTTAATCTCTATCACAAAGAGAGCAGTTTCTGTCACGAATTTATAAATATAAATAACTGCTATTTTTCTATGAAAAGATTCAATTAAAATTGATTTTGACATGTAGACACACGATTCGTCACACAAATCTGTTTTGATATTTATTGTAGTTGTATTTGGTTATCACAACTATGAAAAATGCAGACAGATATAACATTAAACTTTCACTATACTCTTTCGTGCTTTTGTATGATTTTCATCATAAAATTTTTATCGCAATCTTTTTCTTCTTATTTAAAATTTGTGTTTCTGATAAATAACGGAATTGAAACTGGTTTCGAAAGACGTGTTGTGGTTGAATATACAATTTATAAAAAAGTTAATTAAGAATTTATTAAATATTTGAAACACATTTGCTTTCGTATAATTCTTATTAGGTGATATCCGAAGGCCATCACGTATGCACGCTTTATTTTGTATATATTATTGTTATACGCTGGTAAATTTCATTTAAGTCGATATATATTTATATATATTTATTATCCTTTTTTTTGTTTCAACTGTTCGGTAAAAGGTGCACACCGGCAGGACGCGACAATTGTATCGCCACATGGCACGATTCGGTTCCCTCAAAAGGCAGATGGTACGATTCGAAGGGTTCCCGCTATTGTGACATCATTGTTTTTGTTCCGTGTATGGTCGCGTATATTGTATTAGATAAAGAATTACGATACACATTTCGAAAAAGAAATGCGCAGCATCGTACGCCAAGCGTAACGCGCGGGCCAAAATGTGGGAATCAGATCTATGAGATAGGGCACTCTCTCTTCTTCTTCATTCACTTACAGTAATCGAAATTGAATCTTTCGGACGTTTAATTGTGTGTGTGTGTGTGTGTTAGAAGGTTATTATAAAAGTTTCCAAGAAATTTTATTTCAATCCATCCTAGAATCGCGAAATAAAACTCTTCTCATATACATGTATCTTGACGAATCTGATTCTGTATTGAAGAGTCATTCAATTTTTCATAGCATACATATACATGGTATTCAACAAGGTATCTTATTAGACAATTCTATATAATTAGATTTTATCTTGCGTTGAATCGTATATTTTGAATCTTCAAAGCCGCACGCGTTAGCATTTTTTCGAACGTAACATATACAGGTATATTTCGAATGGAATCCGGTTCGGCCAATGTTGTTGAGCCATACCAACATGATTGGGGAATTCAAATTCCATTTTCATTTTTCTATTCTCGTTCGACTTTTTTTTTCTCATATTTCTATATACTATATTCCTATTCCGTTGTTTCTTCTCGTTTCATCTCGTTAGAAATTTGTTAATTTTTATGTTTTCGGATGTACGTACGATACGTTCGTTAGGTTGCCAATGCTGGGCCCTGGGAATGCACGATGGCTTTGTCTCTCTTCGTCTTTCTCACACTCCCCAGTCCTCTCGATTCTCTCGCGCCTGTGTACCCTCTCTCCCACTCGCCCCTCCTTTCCCTTCTAGCCTCGGCAACGCCACTACCTCCGTCTCTCTCGCTTTCCCTGTCTCTCTTGCTCGCGCGTCTTATTGACCCGGACCCGGTTCTGTTCTCCTCTCTCTTCGATTCGCGCCGGGTTACCCGCGCACCGACTCACCCGCCGCCTCACGACGGCAAGGGTTGCCCAGAGGGAGAAGGGGTGGAAGAGGTGGAGGAGGAAACGCGAGGCGATAGGAGGGACGGGGAGGACAGGTCCGACGCACAGGTCCCGCGATATACATTTTCATTTCATCTTCCTGGCGCGCTATCGGAGACAGAGAAAGAAAGAAAGAAAGAAAAAAAGAAGTAGCGTATTGACGGGGAGGGGTCAGGAAAAATTTCGGCCATTCCCCCGAGATCGGTTAGATTCTCTATCCGGTTCGCGCGAGTCGGAATTCGCGATATTTGCAACTTCACCAGCACGCCTGAAAGAAAGAACCGCGATGTGAGAATAGCGTGCGCATTACATTCTTATGACTTTTGTATCGGTAAAGAGATAATGAGGGATATAAGAAGGAAAAAATGAGTGTTTGCGAACAAGCGGTAGACTATAGCAGCGAATTGAAATATGCCATGTCCCTCAAGTCATAATACGAATGAGGCTTTGTCCTTCAGTTAATAATAAGTAATTCGGAATATATTTTAATGGACAGATTATAATTTATTAATTACAGAACGTAATTAGCGAAGGAATAGCTTAAAGTACTGAAGCTTAATTGTATCAAATTATAATTTTATGTAATGTTTACTAAAAAAAGTATCTTCTTTAAGATGGCGCATGGCGCCTTGTCATATATGCGTGCTGCTCAGTTCCGTTAGAGCTTCGAATCCGGTCTTGCGGAGACGTTCCTCGAAGCGAATTCCGATCTCGCGAAACGAGAGATTTTTCCAGTGTTTTTTAAGACTCTTCCGTATCGACCGAAGTACATCGTCGTCGGTCGGTAAAGATAGCGGCGTACGTCCTCGTCCTCGTCTTCGTCCTCGTCCTCGTCCTCGTCCTCGTCCTCGTCTTTGTGCGTACGTATTAGCGGGAAAAAGGGCGAGTGAGAAGCAGGAAGCGTCGCCTGCACCGTCCGATGTGGGGCAAATTCCACCGAGCTAGCGAGAGCGTAGCGGTGGAACGAAACTAAGAAGGATAAAAAAGAGAAGAGAGAGAAACGGAAGAAAGAACACGCAATAACGACGAGGAGTCAGCCAGTCGGTCGCGATAGATGCGTGTCTTTTTCTCTTTTTTTTTTTTTTTTTCTTTTTTTCCGCGTACTTCTCTTTCTCTGCCTAAAAGTTGACCTCGAGTTTCAAGGGTAGAGAAGGGTTCGCAGTCGTTTCTGCCCCTCTGCGCTCCACTCTCTTCCCTTTCCCTTCTCCCCCTTTCCCCACTATATCTTAACGGTGGGACTATACGGAGAGTCGCGCGCGCGGCTCTCTCGAATTCTCTACGAACGGAGAGAGGACGAACGGAAGAGGAGAAAGCGACGTTGCCTATAGCGCGATGACGGTAGACTCCCGCCATCCCCACCGACGATATGACGCCGTTCGATTGGCCGGCGCGCTTAGGTTCTCCTTTGTGAGCGGGCGGGTGAAAGCGTGCTTGGCAACGTCGCGAGAGTTTGCCGGCGTCCGCTGGAAGGAAGGCTAAACTGGTACGAGTGTACGTGCGTGAGAGAGAAAGAAAGAGAGAGAACGAAGGACAGAGACGGTGAAGCGGCGAACGAGGCACCCAGTTGAAGGGGCGAAGAGAAACGGGGGAACGACAGGGAAACAGAGAGAGAGAGAGAGAGAGAGAGAGAGAGAGAGAGAGAGAGAGGGAAAGAGAGAGAAAGAGATCGTACGAGCGCGTCCAAGCGGTCCGTTCTCGGCAGGTTCGCCCTCTGTGTGTGCGACGTCGCGTGTAGTGAGTCCGGTAGAGACGAGAGAGAAGCGAATCGCGCGCGCGTATGCTGCTTCTCCAATGTGAAAAAGCTATTACTACTACTACTACTATTACGACTACTACACTACTACTGTACTATCGATATACGGACCGCTGTTGTTACTGATACACTACCACCATCGTCACCTACCATCGTCATCGTCAGCGGCGTGCTCGTTGGACGTGCCGGCGTCGCTTCGTGTCGCGTCGCGCCAAGTCAAACCAAATCAAATCAACCCAAACCAAACCAAGCTGAAACGCCGCGAATCGAACTGTGTGCGTCGTGTAACGTGCGACAGGAGAAACGTCTCGCAAACGCGCGTGATGTGTCTCTCATGTCGCACTTAAGCGCGGCAAAGTCTATAGTCGTCTGTTGTTGCTGCTGCTGTTCCGACATTGTATCAAGGACGCGGTATATACACTCGTATCCTTCGTTGGCGCCGCTGTTAGAAGAAGGAACCATCGTAGCCATCGAGCAAGCGAGTTTCGCCGCGGGACCAGAGTATAGGGGGGAAGAGTGAGACACACAAACTGACGTGGACTAGATAGAGATACACAAGGATACAGGAATAAGAGGAAGAAAGAGAGAGAGAGAGAGAGAGGGCGAGAGAAAGAGAGAGAGAGAGAGAGAGAGAGAGAGAAAGAGAAAAAGAAGAAGAGAGAGAAAGAGGGACGAAGCGGCGTGAGCGTTCGACGTCGTTGCTTCTCGTTGTCGATGGTGGGGAGGCAGAGAGAAAAAGAAAGAGCTAGAGGGGGAGAGAGAGAGCGCCCTCCCCTACCCACCCGCCCGCTTGCCTCCTCTGCCCGCCGCCGTACCTACTCACGGAGCTAACGAACGGTCGAGCGTAGCGTCGAGTAGACCGCATCCCAAGTATAACGTACGTACGTATATCCACGGGAACTGAACCGAGCGCGCCGTGGCGTGTTTTACGCGCTTATTACGCGAGAAAAAGACGGGGAAACGTTGTTCCGCTTGTACTCACGTACGCCACGAGTAAGCAAGCACACGAGCAATAAGCGGGTACAGTGTGATCGGGGTGTTTGTAGTGGTGTAACCACTATTGGCCGGTTAGACGCGCGGATAGTGTTGTGTGACAGTGAGAACGCGTTTGAACGCGTGCGTGCGTGCGATACGTGCCTCTCCTCTTCTATCCGACATTTAAGCGTCCGTACAAGCGAGTTTCCGAGTGTGCGAATGTGAGACAGACTCTCCGTGTACGTGCGCGAGCGAGCGTGCGAACAAGAGAAAGAAAGAGTGAGAGAGAAGAGGGGGGGAGTGATAGAGTTATTGCGTCTGTCTGTGTGCACTGTTCGTGCACGCGGGATGTTACCAAGTTATGAGCGTGCAAGCAGGCGCTTGTGCGTGTGAGTATTAGGGAAAGAAAGAAAGCTGTAGAGAAAGGGAAGGAGAAAGATAGCGCGAAAGAAAGAAAGACAGAAAGAGAGAGAGAGAGAGAGAGAGAAAAAGAGGGAGAGAAAGAGAAAGGAAACGCTAACGCGTGCATGTGTGCGTGCGCGCGCGCGCGGGTGAGCAATTCCTTCGTGCGTCCTTCTTTCCCTCGTTGTGCCACCGGCGGGTAAAACGAGAGACTGAGGTGACGGACGACGTACTCGCGTGTACGATATGTCGGAGCACCACCGCGTGGCCGGTGGCTGGGGCACCGCGAGCCCGGGTAACCGAGAGGATGCCTCTAGCGGTGCGGCTTGGTGGTCCTCAGGCCTGAACGCCGTCTCGACCGATCAACAGCAACAGCAGCAGCAGCAGCAGCAACAAAATCTACATCAGCATCTGATAAATCAACAGCAACAACAGCAGCAGCAACAACAGCAGCAGCAGCAGCAGCAGCAGCAACAACAGCTTGCTCAACAGCACCATACGGACATCGTCCGAAGTACCGCCGCCGCCGCCGCCGCCGCAAACCAGCTCTTCTCTTACAAAATGGCCTCCAGCTTCCAGAACCCGGCCACCACCGGCGCGGTATCGAGTCCGGTGTCGACGTCCACGCCGGTCGGTGGCGGCGGCGCCGCCGCCGCGTGCATGAGAGGTGGATACGATTACAGGCTCGGAACAGCGCCAGGTCCTGGACAAGGTGGCGGCGGCGGTGCGGGTGCCGGTGGTGGCGGTGGCGGCGGCGGCGGCGCCGCTACCGGTGTACCCGGCACACCTTCCGCACCGCCGCCGGGCGGCGTACAGTGGTGGTATTCGGGTAGCGGAGTCATGGACGCCGCCGCGCAGAACAACCTGCATCAGCAGTTGCAGGGTCAGCAGCAACAGCAACAGCAGCCGCAGCAGCAACATCTCTCGCCTATTACCACGCAAACGTCCACGCCCCCCGTTATGTCCCCGGTATGTTGCGACGTACGAATACAATCTTTTGAGAAAAAGAAGGAATTCCTTTTTTTTTCCCCGAATAAATCTCTTTCGCGTTCTTTCGACAAACGGTATTTCGTTTTCTCTTGCGTTTTTACATATTTTGCAAATTCGTAAATATCTAACCGAACGCCCGTTTTAAGTTATGAAATTACGAATTGAATTTAAATATTCACATCAACATTCTCCGTAATGAACGGATAGGTCATTGAAAGAATTAAGAAGACATGAGAGTCGATAATATTCAATCTTTAAGGAACAAATTAAGAAACCGTGACAAATATAATTTCATCTAAAGAAAAGAAGAAACTAATAATATCGACTTTTTATCTCACGAATGGAATTTGCGTCGAATAGGCTCCATCTAAGAAATGACCATCCGGTAACGGGATGGCGTTTATGCGACGCCTTTGTACTACGTTGTTAGTAGTAGGCCGAAACGCGATGACCTCGCTCCGCACCCTGTCCCCCTCGCTTCTTCTGCTTACCGGCCTTTCGGTCGCTTTCGCGCGCTCGGCGAGCTAGCGAGTGGACAGGCGGGTGGCTATAACACTGATGTGAGAGAGATATACCCGGTCCGACCAGGTGGCCACGCGGCACTTTTGACAACTTTTTTTCGATTGCCTCCAACGGGCGGTATGCCGAAAAAAAATCATTTTGTTTCAATTATGCTTTCTCGAATTTTTTGCATTTAATGTGAATTTAATGTGAATTGAATTTCTTTTCTAGATCCTTTAAATATTCCAGAACTCAATTTTTTTTTTTTTTTTTTTTTTTTAGCACAAAATAATTTCGATCTGATGAATATCATCAAGAAAAGATTTAAATTATATTTAAAATTAATTATAATTTACTTTAAGTAACTTAGACTTTATGTTGTGTAATTGTGTTTTTCCACTCAGCGTATACGATATTTATCTTAAAAAAAAAAAGGCGAATCTCGTAAATTCTTTCTCTCTCTCTCTCTCTCTCTCTTTCTTTGTCTCTCTCTGTCTCTCTCCTCGCTTCCTTCTCCTTTTTTTTTCTTTTCTGACGAAGAATTTTTTTTTATTTAACTCTGTTATCGTTTTTTCCATTCTGTGTCGATATTTCGTCTTTAGGTTGCCGAAAATTGCGAATGGAAAACATCTTATTTTTATTGTTGAAATAGAATGGTATCGACAATTCCAACGAAATACATTTTTGGAATAGGATGTTTTATGCATGGACCAATTTATCTCATCTTCATTGCTTGTATTTCCTTTGATATAGAAGTTGGTTAAAATTAAATGTATCAAATTTCATTTCTTAATAAGATAATTTAAGGAAAAACTATTCTTTTCTTAAACAAAAACAATGAATTTTATGATAACTTTATTTTTTATTACGTTTAAAATAAAAAATACGATGCGAATTAAGAGTTAAAATTATTGTAATATCTCAGAATATTAAGAAAGATCATGATGTTGTATTGGAATTCCTTTGACTGTACGCGTAAGATTGGATTTAATAGACAACAAAGACAACCCGCTGTTACGAACGTAATTGCGCTTGATTGCAATAGAAATATATGCGCATATCCGCGTATTTTTTTCTATATCTTATTCGTATATAAGTTTAAAGACAATTTGCTCGAGGAAATATAACCCGCGCTTAAGGAAATATAACTCTCCATGTTAATATCTCCGCAATATCATAGAAAGAGAGGATTGTTGTTGGATAAAAAAATAGTCGTGTGCATTAGAAGTGCGTTAGAATTCAACTGATTTTAACGGTATTTTCTTGATAAAGATAATCATAATAGTTAAATTTTCTACTTTTATTGGAAAGGTAGAGGGGGGAGGGAAGAAGTGAAGAGAGAGAGAGAGAGAGAGAGAGAGAGAGAAAGAGAAAGGTATACGTTTTGAAGGAAGAAAACGCGATCTTTTTAAAAGCAACTTTAATCAATTTGCATTACGATGCATTAAATAAGTAAGAAATTCTTGTTATTAGCCTCTTAGAGCATAGATAATACATTTCATACAAACAGCAATCATGGGGAATATATCTTTCGCACTTTTTTTTTAATTCTTCAGATTTTTTTTTTTTTTTTTTTTTTTTTTTTAATTTTTTTCGAATTCAAAACCTATGTATCATTTAAGTTGCGCAAAAAAAACCGAAAGCTTAAAGACACTTCTCAGAGTATTCCTATGCACTTGCTTATCTCCTTATCGTTGGAAAAAGTGAATGAACGATTAATTTCACTCAACTTTTCTGTCTCAAGTCGGAAAAGCTTTAGATGAAGGTGATGTAGAAAACGAGAATATCTTAAAGATTCTTTACACGGCATTTTGTCGAGTATTAGTTACGATATACAGAAAAGTCCAGATATCTTGATATATAGTGTAAGAAAAAACATTCGTGTATTCGCTTCTAATGAAAAAATTCAATAATTGAAAAATAAGGATTTCTAATTGTCATATCTAAAATTCAATAGAAAGAGAGAGCCCGAGTTTTCGCGCGTTTCGCCGTTCGCGTTCCCGTCCTGACTCGCGCGCGCGACTCTCGCCCCGCCGTGTCCGCGTCCATCCGTCCGTCCGTCCGTCCGCCCCGCACATCCGCCGTCCGCTATTGATTCCGGGTTTCGTGCGGCCTTCTTCGTAAGTGCGTTCGCGTTCAACGAGTCCGGCCGCGCCGTTGGTATCTCGTTTTCATTTCTCCCGGCTCGCGATTTCATCGATATAAAGTGTCAAAAGGTCTACTTTTTTTTTTTTTCACTACTCTATGTTACACTTTTTGACACTAAAAGTGAGATAAGCATACTATATTTATATGCAGGCACTGTGACGAAAGCAGGAAGAAGAAAGATTGAAAGAGAGAAATTATGGTCGAACAGATCTAAAAATTGTTTTCAAACAAAACAATTTTCGTAGTATTGATTACAGATATTATCTGCATATATACAATCTCTCCTTTGTTTTACAACTATTACGTTTAGAACTTACTCGATGCTGATTTAAAATTTAAATTTGAAGAAATCGAAAAGCATTTACATGGAGTAGAAAAAAAAATAATTTTATTATTTTAAAGTAATAATATAATATATAATATAATATATAATTTAATTGAAATCAGTTTTTTTTTTGCCAAATTTATGATATTATAACGCATTGATTTTTTGGTAGATGGTGCCATAAATTAAAATTTTTTGTAATTAATCGTCGTGCTTCTAAGAAATAATGTTTCAATTATCTTCGTCTTTTAAGTTTTACACATATAAAGCAATAACTGAATTTTTTTACTAATTTGATAGAAAACTAAGATCTTCATCTCCTTGCACTTTCTCAATTATTGACGTTGATGGTGATATCAAAAGAATCAAAATTATACAATTTTTTTCCTTCGTGAGATCGCAGATGGATAATCGGAGCTTATAACGAGAGTGGAATTCTCTTCAGGATAAATGATATGCTATACATATGAAAGTTTACGATAAATGATTCCAATTACATGCTTTCGAGATAATTTTCGAAAAACGAAATTTGCGATTTCGCGTGATATTTCGTTTAAGAATCGTTTGAAGATTTTTAAAAGTCTCTTATAAATCTGAAAATAAATATAAATATTCAAAATAATATAGTATAATAATAAAGCATGTGATAATACTAGTTGTCCCGTTTACGTTTCGAAATATACTATATGTAGAATTTAGAAATAAGTTCCTGAATTTTGTGTGAACGTTAGAGTGACAAACGGAGGAGTATATACATATTTCGGTTTATTCTTCACTAACCTGATATTTCTCATGTCGTATATTTTTATTGAAACTATTTCTACAATTTTTTTTATCTCAACACAAAGGTGTGTGCGATATCGAGCTGATGCCGAAGCTTTAACAGGAGCACGAGCACAATTTACGCTTTAATTAACAGACACACGACAATGCTCCCCGATAGTGAGAATAGATATGTTCTGAAGCTTACGTTCGAGAGTAAAACGTCTCTCGAAATTGAACAGAATATAGTCTATTTAAGAGTGTTTTAATCAAGAAAAATACATTCATAAATTATACTTATAAATGGACATACTATGTGTGTGTGTGGGTGTGTGGGAAGAATAATTATTTTTTTATGCTTTTCTTACAATCTCACTTTCAAATTAGAATTTAAACTTACGAGAGCAATTCTCCATAATATTTCCCAGTAATATATTTTTCGTAATATTGTATATAAATTTAACCCTTTGTTCTTTGTAGCTAAATACACGCGTAAATAATCAATATCTCGGTATTGTTGCATTAAAAATTTTTCATTACATTTTTTAAATCCCTTTACAATTCTCTTGTAATTATAAAAAATGACTCGTATTAATTAATGAAAAAATACATACTTATTACTTACACGGGTATAGAAATAGAATTTTAAATATTTTTCTCAAATTTGATAATAGAAAATATGTATAAAAATTTAGATGGTTTTAAATATATATTTTTAACATTTCAACTCTAACATTTAAATGTGTACATGAGAAAATATAACTTTCTACTTAAAATCTTTCTTGCATTTCTTGTTTTAAAATTTCTGAGCTTACGTGTGCGCGATTACATTTCATTTAAAATAATATATGTATGTGTGTGTGTGTGTGTGTGTGTGTGTGTGTGTGTGTGATACGCATTTATAATAAAATATATAATATTACTAATATTAATAATATATTTTACTAAATATCATATTAATTTTATATAATATTATATATGTATTTAATTAACATTATATTATGATATTCTATCATTGCATTATTATATCGCATTATGTAAATAATAATATCGAATTTTTTATTATCTAAGATCATTGTTATTCAAATAATATTCTATAGCAGCAATATAATACAAACTATGTTTGTAGTCGTTAAATTTTCAAAGACATAATGTTTTTCAATTTTCCGTTACTATTTTTGTAAATTAATAAAACCTTTACGCAGAGTGTTTGCGACGAAAACATTTTTGGGCGCGTAAGAACACCTGCCGAAATCGCGATTGCAAATTAGGATGTTTTTTTTTTTTTTTTTTTTTTTTTTTAACGTTTGTAAAAAATGATTCGACATAAATACGTAACTTCCGTTATATGCTTTACATTAATTTTATTTCTACTGCTGCGAACAGAAAACCGTAATGCAACGCCTGCGGCTCGGGAGGTATCAATTTTTAATCCCTTGCATATCGCAGCGAGTGCATAAAATGTTGCATGAAAAAATATGCGATCGCAGGAAAGCGAAAGAGAAAAAAGTAACATGATCGCTCGATTGTATTTAAAAATTTTTTTCTATATTTGTTTTTAGATATATTCCTGTATATACACATATACATACATACATGTATATAAAATAGTTTTATAAGAATGTTTATATAACAGAGGATGTTGAATTTGAATTGATTAATTAAAGTCAAACATATTGATTAATTATATCAGATATATTTTATGTAATGCGATCTAGATTGAACCGTCTCATAAATAATGCGAGTTTTATTCTGAAAAGAATATTTATTGTGTGGTTATGTTAATTAAATAGATCTACTTTGCCAGATTTTTGTTTCATTTAAAAGCATAGAAAAAAAAACTTGCATTACTTATGGAGCGACTCAATAACAATGCCGATTCTACATAGTAGTTATTTTGCCGGCAGATCTCACATCCGCACGTAGGTCAACTAGATTTCCGATTATTTCTGCAGGTACGTGTTAACTATTATTATCCGCAATCCGGAGTAACAACGGTCGATATATTGTACGTATATAGATATATAATAATAATGTGTGTAAATATAGATATATAATAATCATTATAATAATATAATAATAATACAATGCGCTGTATAATATTGTGCACATGTGCGTACGATATAATGACCATTGTTACTTGACAAAATCAAAAACGCGCATTTGTGTACGGCGAGCATTGTTACGTGTGTCTCATTGTCAATGTGAGATCGCGGGCGGCAGCCGTTCATTAATTTAACACGCAAGTCATATTACATATAAAGTGCGTAACGACACGTCTCAATTATCTCGCGAATAAATTATTAAATTTGCTTGTATCAAATCTTAAATAACTTAATCTTTTGTGTTTTGTGTTTTGCCGTCTCTGCAAGCTTTTATTTTTTACAATTACTCCTTTAGCGAGTAATGTGCGAGGAAATTTTCTTCTCACCTCTTCTTCTTACGCAAATTTCTCTTAATGCGACGATACATTTTACTTTCTATACGTATAAGTACACACGAATTTTTCTTATAATCGTATATGTACACATGAAATTTTCTTATAATTTCAAAATAGAGAAAGTCTCTATTTTATACAATTTACTTTTCTTTTAAAATAGTAAAAATAGAACATTTTATAATATAATTCTTTCTTAAGGATCCTGTTTTTTCTTTTATTCAAGTTATATTGAATTATGAATAAATTATCGGAAACGAGAAATAGTAGAAATTTTTTTCTTGTCAAATACGTCGAAATAATCTTATATGTTAATATATTAAAAGAGAAAATTTATTTTTATTGTGAAAAAGAAGAAGGAATAGATATGTTTCTATTTTAGCATTCAAATTTCTTTTAATGCAAACATAGAAAATTTCTATCCTAGAATTTATAATTCTTTTTTACTTTAGGAAAATAAAAGATTGCTATTTTGGAATTTAATTTTTTTTAATGCAAAAATGAAATTTCTATATTTGAGAAATATCTTTTTTAATATAAAAGTAGAATTTATAACTGTTATTATGACTTGTTGTTTAAAATTAACAAATATATTATTTATTATAGCTGTCTTATTTTCTGCGACGATGTATTACATGATAGATCGTTTGCTTGGATTTCAGCACCAAATACAGCAGCTACCGCAAAATAATCTTCAACAAAATAACGCTCAGAGTCTGCAGCGGGACAATATGCCGAGAGGAAAAGATTCGAAGCCAAGAGGACGGATGACAGCGTATGCGTTCTTCGTCCAGACATGTCGTCAAGAGCACAAAAAGAAGCATCCCGAGGAGAAGATCGTTTTCCGGGAATTCTCCAAAAAATGTGCAATGAGGTGGAAGGTAAGAGTTAATTTTTTAAGTATTAATTTTATTCACAGTAACAGAAACATACCATTATGCTAATTAAAATGTTAAAGATATTATTTGTCAAAAAATTTATAAAGAATTATAAGTATAAAGAATTTTAATATTTTAGAGATACACTTAAAAATAAATTTTATATTTTTATTTATATATTAACTTTAAAAAATGTTTTTAAAGTGTCTGATTGCACATACATTATTGTCTGATTGTAAATATGTGGTCAGGCTTTTAAAATATTTCGCAGACCAGTTAGAGGAATATTTATTTCTCAACAATTGAAAATTTTATTAACTATTATGATTCGAAATCAACTGTATAGAAATTTTAATGTTGCACACATTTACATGGAATATCATGTATCATAGACCATGTCGGACATAGAGAAGAAACGTTTCCATGAAATGGCAGAGAAAGATAAGAAGAGATACGATGCGGAGATGCAGAATTACACGCCGCCTAAGGGAGAAAATAAAGGCAGGGGCAAGAAACGCAAACACATTAAGGATCACAATGCTCCCAAGAGATCACTGTAAGCCCTCATGTTGTTTGTACATGATGTATCTTGTCGATCTCGAAGAAGAATATGTTGATTAATATTTAAATTTATAGCAAGAAAAATTGACTTAAAAATTCAGACATAGACATATTCAGTTTCCTTAAACACTTTAGTCGCAGCTTAGAAAGATTTATGTAATTTAGTTTTTCGTGAAATTAGTTTTTTTCTTTTATATAGTCTTCAAATTAGTTTCTTCGAATTAGTTTTGTATAGTTTTATATAATTAATTATAAAATATGATCTTAATTCTTAACTAAACTTATTTGCATCTTGAAAAATCTTTGTTTTTAAATAGAAATTATTTATTATCTTCGAAGAAATTTTTAAGTTCAGTATAATTTAATGTCATATTCAACTTTTAACTTTATTTCAAATTTTTCAAATCATTGATCTTTTTTTTATAATTGACGATATTATTTGTTTCAATATAATAGATAATGAAAATATAAAACTTAGTGCATAATCGTAATAAGGTTTGCTTTTATAATTTTTAGATAAAAGACCTACATTAACATAATTTTTTCAAAAAAGATTTTAATTTTTAAAAAATGAGAATAAATTTTTATAAAAATATAAAGTGAAATTCTTTTAATTTTGATATAAAAGCTATACGCTATAAATTCTTTTAATAATATCACAGATTCGATTTTACGATTAATTAATTCCATCAGGTCCGCTTTCTTCTGGTTTTGTAATGATGAACGCGGCAAGGTCAAAATGCTGAATCCCGAATACGGTGTAGGCGATATAGCTAAGGAATTAGGCAAGAAATGGTCAGACGCAGATCCCGAAACCAAATCCAAATACGAGGCTATGGCGGAGAAGGATAAGGCTCGATATGAAAGGGTAACATATTTTAACGAAATTTTACTTTTTTAAGGTTTTCGATTCATCTTAGTCATGTTGGTTGGTTTTGTGACCTTAAAAGCAAAAGATCCAAAACTTTCTTGCACTACACATCAACAAATTGGTTCTTCTTTCTCATTGCAATTCGCATTCCGTGTAGAATAGATTCGTGAAATGAAGACTTTCTGCGACCGCGTTTTCTGAAATACGATAAAATACTTTTTCTCTCTCACAGGAAATGACTGCGTACAAAAAGAAAATACAAAACGACGGTGCCCCGATGATGGGAGGAGCGCCGGCGAACCAAACTGTAAAAAGTGACAGCGAAGAGGAATGGAAAGAAGACGACGAATAGCGGATGCACGTCGAAATTTCTTCATCTATCACCCCGTGTCCTTCATCCTGAAAGCATACCTCACCTACTGTACGTACCATTGACCTTAGCGTGAGCGTACTTACACCAGCATCATTAGGAGAACAAAGTAACTAACCACCAAGCAACCAACCAACCAACCAATCAATCAACCAAGCTCTTTAAATCCCCACCAATCAACACCTCCTAATTCTCTTTCTCCGATTATTTACGATAATGATAAAGTAATCCGCGCTAATTACGGTAATTATTTTAAAAGGAAAAACTGATATATGTATGAGTGCTGCGCGAGCATGAGCGAGAGCGCGAGAGCGAGAGAGGTCATTGTGTGAGTGGAACATTTGTACTTTAACATATTGATAGTAATGATGTAAAGTGGCTAGTAGGATAGCGGAAGAAACAAAAAAAGTAACAGAATTGAGAGAAAAAGCAAAAGTGAAAGAGAGATAAGAAGACAGTGGATGCCCATACTTTCTCTATTTGATAGAAGGCGCAGGGGCTCAATCATTGTTGACTTTTTACTCTATCGACGCTATGTTACGAGCTATTTAGCTTTAGTTTACTAATGACGAAACGCCGCGATAACGACAGAGCTCTCATAGTCAAGGATCGGAGATGATAGTGATTATTATCTCGCAGATTTTCGCGATTTTGCGATGCGTGAAAATATCATTTCGTGTTTTTCATGCGATTTGCAATTTACGCCAGCAGTACAATGTAATCGCTCTCTCGGATCCTTGTTCTAGAAAGGGGCGAGTCGTCACGTCGCATCGTTGCGAAATTAATACTATATTTTTGGGGATTTTAAGTTCAGTTCAGTTCAGTTCATTCGTCGCCAGCATGACATAAAAGAAACACAATCGTTGCGAGATAAATATAAACAGACTATTGTATATCCTTGTACAGAGAAAGCTTCGTTCTTTTTTTTCGTATAATTTTTACGATTCATGTTAAGCGCGCGTACTAGGGCATGGGGCCGCTTTATGCATATTTTTGCGTGAATATATAATTAATTTGATCGAAAGGTACAAACCATCATGTCTCTTATAATAGTTGTAAGTATATTTAGAATTAAGTATATACGTGTATCTTAACACAAACTTGAATTCTCCGGCGACTCTCTATGTCTTTTTTTAATGTGTGCGATGTACTTTTTTCCAACACTACGCGGCGGTATTACAAGCTACGAACCACCACGTGATTGAGCCTTAATTACATAGCCAATAAGCTCGATGTTATGAATTGGATCGAAAGAATTATGTGCGAGAGAGAGAGAAAGAGAGAGAATGCGTGTGTATGTAGCTCGCAGCTTCTGTTAGACCGTTGCATATGAGATGTCGCTTTCAAATGTCTTTTAATAATCAAACATAAATCATGTTAAAGTAACGATAATTTTATAAATCATGTTGAAGTACGATTCTTTATAAAAGAATACACTACAGTTTTTGTGAAACAGTTGCTCTTTTCCTGATTATGCTAAATTAAAAAAATTAGAAATATTTAATATAATAGCTTTTTATTTTAAAGTGGACGTTAATAATATTAATATAATATTACCATTAATTATTAATTCTCTATTATTATCGTTGTTATTATATAATAGACAAATAATAAGTAATATATTATTACAGTAGAACCTCTCCTTCGTAATATTTGGATTAAAAGAGCGAAAAATTATTTGCAAGAAAGAATAATTATAAGGTATCCATCCGTATCATAAGAATATCTAATTGCCATATATATGCATGAATTCAACTGCATATATGAAGCTGTCAAATTATACATGTATGATCGCGATATTAAATACGGTTGCTCGTGTCGCGAGTTATCTATGAAAGTAACATGAGTATTATGACATGCAGAGAGATACCAAAATTATGAAGGACCATTTTAGAGAGGTTCTATTGTATATGTATCATTTGTTTTTGAGAAAATTATTGTATGATACTTTCTCGATTGCATTCTCGCTCTACGTGACTCTATGGGATTGGGATTTGATTAATCAACATCGATGACTATGCGCGTTAATCGATTACTGATTTTTACGGATTGTAGGCCCAAATATATTCTCTTGATAAAATAAGAAAAAAAAATTAATTATAAGGATAATTATAGAAACAATTTATCGCATAAATTGCATTTAGAAAGAATCAGCGTAAGAATGACAACAATATTAGTACACAAAATTTTTAACATCCGGAATGTAAAGACTAATTTTCTTTAGTCTCTTTGTTTCCAATGTATGATTTTTTTTATGTAATCTTAAAGTGGGTATTTAATATGTATTTTTTATCGTTGATTTTTTTACATTTAATTGAACCGTTATTATCAATATATATACAGCTTTTTATTTTGGAAAACATGAAAAAAAGCATAGAATTTCTTTTTCATTTATTATATATATTTATTTTATTAGAAATATTTATTTTAGAAATTATACATTTGTTAAGAATTGTTGATGTAAAACTGACATTTCATATGCAAAGGCCTAATATTAAATCAAAATTAGCATGATATCCCAGCGTCATGAAGCAGCGGTATCGCCGGGTCCTTATTTACTAAAACAAAACTATAATACGATCATTGTACTAACGAAATTAAATTTCATTTTATTGTAACTATTTGCGCTGTTTTCGAGGCTGCCGGCAGCCTATCACTCTAGCCACGAATTTTTCTCGTTATTTAACAAATCGATCGATCGCAACGCGAAAATAATGCGACGTCTCGATATCCGTTTTTTAATATACGCAATGTTTGCGCAAAATATTTGTTTATTAAGTATTAATTTGACTTCGATGATACCAGCAGAGTCGTGTTTGGTTCTTTATTTTCTTTTTCTATCGCTTTAACCGCGAAAAGAATGATATTTTATATTTTCTTTATTCGATTCTTTCTCTCTTTTTTTTATAAGCCCAATCGTAAAGTGGTCCCTGCCCCCTGCCATTCTCCCTCTCACATTCGTTTTTAATTTACATTGAAAGAAATAAAAGTAGTAAAAGAGAAATACGTTCAAATCTTACCGTCTCGAAACTCACGTAAATGATAAATATAACGATCATTGTTCGCTTCGTTGAGCTATGTTTCTGGAAGTTGAATTAATAGAAGATAAGCTCCCCGCGAAGGGCGTTTTTCTCTGTCTTGTACTGCCTCGAGTCATCTGGTGTACAGCAGGCTGTATTATAATAAATTATTGTGGTTTCTTGTAATATTAACATTCCTAAATCCTATAGCGTGTACAGTGATTCTAATTACATTCGGGATTAGAAAGGGGACTGAGAGGAGCCGAATAGTAAAAGAAGAAAAAAAAAGGAAAAAGAAAAGATAGAAAAGATAGGATCTCACTTATTTCTTCGTCGTTATCAATGACTAACGCAAGATGAATATATGTATAAACGTATAAAATATATATTTATATATACATATAATATAAATTTTTATATTATATATTATAATATATAATAATACATTTATATATATATTTATATAAATTTTAGAGGCTTTATTATGACTTGCACCTCGACATTTGGCTCGCAGCAATTTGAAATTACCGTCACTTCTTTCAAATCGTTAAATCTCTCTCCCCCGCCTCCCGTACCCTTCCTTTCCCAAGAGAACATTGTCTCACATTATCGACGTAAAAAAAAAAAAAAATTTTAATAATTTATCAGAATGAGCAGAACGAATGAAAAGGAACCTGTTTTCTAGAGGGAGTTAGAAGACGCAAATAACAAACGATTGTATAATATCAAATTGTAATATTTTAATACTGATTTGCAGATATGCATAATTTTAACATATAGCTGGTTATGGAAAAAAAGAGCGAATTGTAACTGATACTGATATTGTGTGAGACACGGTATCTGTTTAATAGACAGACAATTGAATAAAAAAAGAAGGAAAAAAATGAAGAAAAAAAGAAACGGAATATATTCGAAAGAATCATGACATGAATTTCCTGTGTTATACTACTAGGGGAATTATGATAGTTACACACTGAGAAGAAATGTTTGTTTTGTATATCTCTTAGGGATAAATAAACTTTTCAAAAAATATATCTCGTGATGGAGACTCTTCTTTCCGGTACCAAAATAACCCATTTTCGGATTTTATAATTAAATAAATTTAAAATAGTAGAATGTAAATATGTATACAATTATTTTTCAAAATTCATTATATCCGTTTAATTAAATTAAATATAGAAATTAGGCTCTAACAGATGCATTTTTTGGTGGGAATTTAAATCTTAATTATTATAATTATGTTTTTATTATATATATAAAATTTTTAAATATAATTTAAATTTTATAATTTCTTTAACTTCTTGACAATATATATATATATATATATATATATATATATATATATATATATATATATCTGCATAAGATACAGATAGAGTCCTTATACTTATTTCTATTCATAATAATAAAATCTTTACTTTCTTAATTGTAATCAGAATCTGAATATTATTATATATTAAGTATATGTAATATACATATATTGAAAAATAAGAAAAGTATAGTACAAAAGTAGTATTGATCAAATTTTCGCTATAAACAAATTAATTTTCATTTAATAGACAAATCCAGATACAAAATTTTATATGCAATTTTTATTGATAAATTATTTATGATATTAACAAAATGTAGACTAAAAAATGTTTTATATATACATATATATATATATATATATATATATATATATATATATATATATATATAAAACATATATTATTCTACATTTTATTAATATCATAATTAATAATTTATATATATATATATATATATATATATATATATATATATATATATATATATATATATATATCTTTTGACGATTCCTATTTACAATTTTATTGGAAGAATATTTTAAAAACAAAATCTTTCGATAAAATATGAACAAAATTATATATGTATAATATAATATATTCGTGATAAACATTGATGTAAATGTATTCTTATCCTAATTCCACAGTGTGTTTTGGCGTAAAAAAAGCTTATATTACATTTAATATATTTAATATTTTATTAATTGTTTTATTGTCAACTAATAACACATACTCTCACACTCTCTTTTCTCTCTTTCTCTTTTTTCGATTAAGCTGTAACTTGCTTAATACATATTATAATGTGAGAATAAAACAAATTAATGAATAAATAAACTCTATAACATACTGGAAAAGAAGAGAACCATTTTAGGATAGTCGATCCAACTCAGTGATCAGGTGATCACATATGTCAGATTTTCAACCATATATTATAGAGTTACTAGAAGAACAAAAATACAAAGCACGCCATATTGTTAACATGGAAATTACGTATCAACTACTTAGCGATCAACCAATCAAATTCATTCTCCCTTGAAAAATAAAATATATGCTTTATAAGCAAAATTTAATTATTCCTTACTCTTGCAAGCGATTCAATTGTACTTTTGCAATTTAAAATATATGTATAAATTTTACATATGTTAAACTTTGAAACAAGGATAAAGGAGTGAAAGAAAAGTGTAAAACGAAAATTTTGACAGCGCCCCCCTCCCCGCCATCTACTGTCCCTACGTCAAACTAATCGTGGATCGAACGGTTCTCCGAAAAGCCGTTTCGCCGCTCTAGATACATATATAGATACAGTCACCTTTTTGTTTGCGTTTCCTCTTGACAGTTAGGGCCATGTACATTTGAAAATTCGATGTAACAGATTTAATGGCCGCTGGAAGGTCGTGAGAGAGCGAGTTCGCGTGAGCCAGCGGCATCCTCGCGTTCGTTTCGCGTGCCCCTCGTTTCTTTTAGCACGCGTCACAACGCGGCAAATTGTCAATCGTGATTCGTGATTAATAATACGCCGACCGTGTCGGACTTGGATTCCTTGTCGTCTTGCTAGGTAAGCTCGACGCCGAGAGACCGCTCTTCGAATCGTGATGTTGATCACCGATACCAAACTCCTTTTCCGAGTCTTTTGCATCGTGCAACGATATTTTCTGACTGGAAATCTTCCAATTATTATTTTTCCTATACTGCACAAATTACACCTACAAACGTGTATTACATTAAAAGTAATCGAAAAGGAAGCAATTGTTACAGTTTTAATATTGTCACATTTGCGTTTCAATCTTTTAGTTTTTTAGTTGTATTTTGAAAATTACTTACAAGAGAAATCACTATTGAGATGGAGAAAATCTCTTATTGACAAGACTTTATTTGAAAGTTTAATTTAATTTTATATATTATGTATTTTATCAAGCATTCTCTGATCACAAAGTAGATATCAAATGACCTGTATTTATTACAAAGTCATGCATTATATTATTTTGACTTGTTTTATTAGTATAATAATTATATGTACTTTTTACATCAGTTTATTCTTTTTTTACATGATAAAGAGGATATTCCAAATGAGTCATTCTTTTAGGCAAGTTAATCAATCATGGAACAAGACACTGAGTATATGAAATTGCCTTTGGAGGAGCGCATTGCACATAAGGTACATATAATTTGTTTTTATCTTAAAATATTTATCATTTTAAACACTATTTGTCACCTTTTCAATTTTGGGCAAGTTTTATTTTTATCTATAAATTTGTGATTATGACAATTTTCAAATATCATAGAAAATATGATTACTGTGTAATAAAAGAAACAAATGATTCAATTTATATAAATACATCTATTTACTGAACGTGCTACTTTTATTCCTAAATAATTATTTATAATGTGCATATTACATTGGGTATTTCAAGGGAAGACTAATATATGCACACATATATAGATTATATTAAATGAAATAAATAATAATCTGTGTGATGACATCTGTGTAGTCTTGGCGAGCACGCTTACATGGATATGAAGAATGTGTGAAGACATTCCAGTGCATCGACGATGAAAAGTCAGGAGAATGGAACAAGTATTTGGGTTTTATCAAGAAGTTCGTGGTGGATAGCAATGCGGCCGCGCAGGAAAAAGGTTTGGAAGCGACCCTGGCTTTCATAGAGAATGCCGCAGTAGCCGGCAAGATAGTGGCCGAGGTGATGAATGGCATCGTGTCCAAATGCATCGCTGCGCCTAAAGCTAAAACAAAGGAACTGGCCGTACAGATTACGCTGATGTATATCGAGATCGAGAAATATGAGGCGGTGCAGGAGGAATTACTGAAGGGCACCGATGCAAAGAATCCAAAGATTGTTTCAGCGTGCATCGCTACTTTGACATTGGCGCTCAAGGAGTTTGGACCGAAAGTGATCAATATGAAGCCACTAATGAAGAAGATGGGAAATTTCCTCGAAGATAGGGACAAGACGGTGCGGGAAGAGGGCAAGGCTATGGTAGTAGAGATGTATCGGTGGATAGGCGATCGTTTGAAGCAGCAATTGAATACGTTGAAGCCAGTGCACGTCACGGAGCTTGAGGCGGAGTTTAACAATTTCGGTGAAGAGAAAGTGACACCCACGCGTTATCTACGCTCGCAGAAACCAAAGAATATGGGCAACAATGCCGATCTAGCGACTGGAAACGATAATAATGGCGAGGATGACAACGAAGAGGCAGATGTTTCTATCCCAGATATAGATCCTTACGATTTGTTATCGCCTGTAGACATTCTGTCAAAGCTGCCGAAGGACTTCTACGAAAAAGTCGAGGCAAAGAATTGGCAAGAGCGAAAAGAAGCGCTGGAAGCGCTCGACACACTCGTTAAAAATCCGAAATTGGAGAATGGTGATTACGGTGATGTCGTGAGAGTCTTGAAAAAAACTATCGCAAAAGACAGTAACGTAGTGGTGGTGACACTAGCGGCAAAGTGTCTGGCCGGTCTAGCTACGGGCTTGAAGAAACGATTTCACCCGTATGCCACTGCTTGTCTACCCACCGTACTGGAAAAATTCCGCGAGAAAAAGCAAACTGTGGTACAAGCGTTGCGGGAGCTCGCCGATGCCATCTACGATAGCATCAGCATTGATCTTGTCCTCGAGGACACCTTGGCCGCCTTGGATAATAAGAATCCAGCTGTAAAAGCTGAGACCGCTGCTTATCTGGCTCGCTGTTTTACGCGCACGCCACCGATCAATCTTAATAAAAAGCTGCTTAAATCGTATACCAGTGCATTACTGAAAACGTTAAATGAACCGGATCCAACGGTACGCGACAACTCGGCGGAAGCGCTCGGTACAGCAATGAAATTGATCGGCGAAAAGGCAATGATGCCGTTCCTCACGGACATCGACAATTTAAAGATGACGAAGATTAAGGAGTGCGCCGACAAGGCGGTGATACTAGTAAAAATAACAAGCTGTACGAAACGACAGGAGCGACCCAACACCGCTCCGGCCAAAGTGGAATCGCAACAGCCGAACAAAACAAGCAAGGACAATTTGAAGAATGCTAAACCAAAAAGACCTAATACTGCGATTGCAAAGAAGTCGACGGCCAAGAAACCTGCTAGCGCCTCGTCGCTCGCAAATTTAGCATCGTCCTCGAAGAAAGTACAGATGGAGAGGAATTACAGCCCGGAGGAAATCGACGAAATGGCGGCGCAGCTTTTGCCGGTTGAAATAATTACTGGTCTTGTGGACACTAACTGGAAAACGCGTCTGGCCGCAGTCACACAGCTATTAGATACTATCAAGATGATGAATTCATCAGAAGTGCCGACCCAGGTGATCGTGCGCACTCTTGCAAAAAAACCGGGCTTTAAGGACACGAATTTCCAAGTAAGGACATAATTTTTAAGTTTGATTTATAAGATTTAATATTAATGATAAAATTTATTTTATTTATTTTAGAGTTAATTTTCAATTTTTATATTAGTCATTACCAAAAAGTAAAAAACATTGTATGCTATTTGATATAAAGTTTCAATTTTTGCTAGATATACAGTTTATAAAGAATTATTATATTATTTGCTGATTAGATTCTTTGAATTTATTTGAGAAATATTTAAATTTTTATTTTTAGGTGCTTAAATTGCGTGTGGAAATCGTCAAGTACTTGGCGGAAAATCATCCCTTTACGGCTATTGTTGCTGAATACTGTCTTATGGACATTGCGGAAAAATTGTCAGACGCAAAGAACAGTTTAATCGCTATCGAGACCCTGCTAGCAATCGCCGAGGCTACAAGCTTCGAATATGTGGCGGATGAAATAGTAGCGTTTGCATTCAATCAGAAAAACCCGAAAGTGCAACAGGAGACGCTATTATGGCTGTGTCGTGGACTCACGGAATTTGGTTTGTAATGTTTAGTTTAATTTATAAGAAATAAAAGTAGATAAGATATGTTGACAATTTTCTTCAATAATTGCGTAACGTGGATAAAGAGAAAGCAAATGACAATAATTTATATTATATTTTTATTCTACTATTATGTTATAAATCAGAGGTGTCCACATGCTATATTAAAAATTTTTTTATTGCATTAAAGTGAAAAATATAAAATAAAATGTGAAATTTTTATTAATGCAAAATCTATCGAAATATTTCATACAGGTTGTAGTCTCAACGTTAAGTCTATTGTTGAGAATATCAAGAAGGCAGTAGCGGCGACAAATCCCAGCATACGCACCGCTGCGATTACTTTGCTGGGCACTTTATATCTCTATATGGGCAGACCATTGTTGGCGTTCTTTGAAAACGAGAAACCCGCGTTGCGGCAACAGATTGAGCAAGAGTGCGAGAAGCGTAATGGCGAAACGCCGCCGACGCCCATTCGTGGCGCCAAGGCTAATAAGGTCAACACTGTCATTGGTGAGGATGAGGACGAGGATGCAGAGGAGTCATTGTCAGAGAAGAGAGTAAGCGGAAGCGAACAAGACCTTAACGAGCTAATCCCGCGCGTCGACATTAATGCCCAGATCACCGAAGCACTACTAGCTGAATTGGCTGACAAGAATTGGAAAGTGCGTAACGAGGCACTGCAGAAAGTGAATGCTCTCCTCAGCGAAGCAAAGTTCATCAAACCAACTATCGGTGATTTGCCGCAAGGACTAGCTCTGCGTCTTGTGGACAGCAATAGCAAAATTGCTCAAGCAACTCTAGGTTGGTATTTATTTTGTGATTATTTTAACTGACAATGAATAATCATTACTTATTAGCTATAAGTGTTGATTAAACACTTTAATCGACTATATATTAATTAATATAATTAATAAACTAATTGTAATTGAAATAATTATTAATTATAATTGAGATTAATTACTAATTATAAAGGTTTTTTAAACTAAAATTTCAATTCTACATTATATACATGTATTGAAACTTTTTAAACTCTCATTAATATAATCCAGTAAAAAATATTTTATTATTATCTTTATTAATTATGATTTAATCGTTATTTTTTAGAGTTTTATTACTTAATCAGTAAGTCAATAAATTAATTTTATTATTTATATACATTTTGCCTATATATATACTTTTAGGTATATGCGAGATGTTGGCGACGGCTATTGGACCGCCAGTGAAACAGCACATTCGCGTTCTGTTTCCTGGGTTTCTACAGTGTCTGGGCGACAGCAAAAATTGGATTAGAACAGCCGCGATCTCCTGCATCAACACATGGGGAGATCAGTGCGGCTGTAAAGAGTTTTTCGATGGTGAGATAATAGGAGACGCTCTGAAAGCGGGCTCACCGATGCTGCGAACCGAACTATGGAATTGGCTGGCGCAGAAATTGCCCTTGATACCAGTGAAACAGATTCCCAAAGAGGAACTTCTCGTGTGTCTTTCGTACTTGTATACTAATCTGGAGGATCGTAATTCGGACGTACGAAAGAACGCTCAGGAAGCTGTTCTCGGATTTATGATTCATCTCTCTTACGAGACTATGGCGAGAAACACTGAAAAACTGAAGGTATTTACATAAGATGCAGGATATTCTCTGCGTAGTAAATTTATCAATTTTGTATAAAGTATAATTTTTTCTTTAAAAAATGATTTAGACTAATAGTTTTTAAGTCGTAAGAAATTGAGTTGTAAAAATTATTTTAAAAATACACAATTAATAGACTTTGCATATATATAACTTTTAATTTTAAACCAATTGTATAATAAATCTGCATTTTAAAGTTATTTATAAAATATGTTAAATATTAAAAATTAGAAACTTGCAATAAACAATAATCTCTCAACTCTCTTGGACTAAAGATATATGTCTAAATATAAATGCAAGAAATAACTTGTAACACTTACGGTGTTTAGCGTGACGAGAAAAAATTACTAACAATGCAAAGATTTTATTGCTGTAGGTAATAAAACAGTGATTGGATAAACTAAAACACTTTAATAATAATAAAACGGTTTTTTTTGTTAATTATTTTTTAGATAACTATGTAGAAGATTCATACATTTTTGATAATAAAACAATAGCTAGATGAGCTAAAATATTTTTTCATGATTTAAATAAGTTATATAATTAAATCAAATAAGTAAATTAATAATAATATTATACTTATAATAATAATAACAAGTAAAATTATAATTTTTTTTGTAGCCAGGGTCACGGACGGTAGTACTTGCCGCACTGGACAAAGCTCGTCCCAGTTTACCTATCAAGCCTCTGCCTAAGAAAGAACCTTCGGACGAAAACATCCAGAAGGGTGGCGCAAAGGGTGCAAAAGTTGCGAAAGTGGTTAAATCGGTAATGAAATCTTAAAATAATTAATATATAATCTTATAATTAAGTTAAAAACTAAATTAATTAAATTTGAGTATATTACTCATTATTTTTATTCTTTTTTTTTAATACAAACAATTTTTTTATAATATATCATTTAATTTGTTTATTATTATTATTATTATTCCAGAAGGGTGCGTCATCGAAACCCGGTAGTGCTCGTAAAAAAGATGATGATGTAGATAACAGTCCTCTGCTGGTGGTCAATAATTTGAAGCATCAACGAGTAATCGACGAACAAAAGTTGAAGGTGCTTAAATGGAACTTTACTACGCCCAGAGAAGAATTCGTTGAGCTTCTGAAAGATCTTATGACTGCAGCGAATGTCAACAAAACTTTAAGAGCAAATATGTTTCATTCCGACTTCCGTTATCATTTAAAGGCTATCGAAGCACTCACCGAGGTAAATATATGTAATTGGATTAATGTTTGTATGCAAGAGAAAAGCAATGTGTAATTTAATATTTCGTATTCTATATCAATGTTTAATTATATACTAAATTTATATATAAAAAAGAATGAATATAATTTATTTACAAGTAATGTGTTTATAACGAATGTCTTTTTATACCTATGTATATGTGTAAATATGGCTTCTGAAAGCGTCAGTCTAAAATTATGGATAGTTATAATATTTTACGAGATAACATATATATATATATATTATATATTTGATACAATTCTTAAGTTTGTTTATACTTTTTCAGGATCTACCTGGAAATAGTAAAGCATTGGTGTCTAATTTGGATCTCATTCTCAAATGGTTGACATTACGATTTTTCGATACTAATCCTTCGGTGCTTTTGAAAGGATTGGATTATTTACAATTGGTTTTTAATATGTTAATTGAAGATCAATATCACATGCTAGAAACAGAGGCAGCATCATTTATCCCTTATCTTATTATCAAAGTATGTTACAATACATTTATGTTTCTTTCATATTTTTACAAATATTAAATATGCATATATAAGTTTATTATTTGTTATATTAATCAATAGATAGGCGATCCAAAGGATGCTGTACGTAATGGCGTGCGAGCTCTATTCAAACAAATGGCTCTAGTATATCCCGTGAGCAAATTGTTCTCGTACGTGATGGAAGGTTTAAAATCGAAGAATGCACGACAGCGGACAGGTAAAATCTCAAATTTTTATTGTGAAATTTACAAAATTAATATGTGAACTAAGAGTGTATTGCGGTTGCTTTGCAGAATGCCTGGATCAATTAGGTTCACTAATTGAGAATTATGGAGTTTCTGTCTGTCAACCCAACCCATCCGCAGCGTTGAAGGAAGTCGCGAAGCAGATAGCGGATCGTGACAATTCCGTTCGCAACGCCGCGCTAAATTGCATTGTCCAGGCCTACTTCCTGCAAGGAGAACGTGTATTCAAGCTTATCGGCCAAGTACGCGCGAATTTGAATTTAATTATTCAACAATTTAACACAAGGATAAAAACATATAAATAGATCATTATTGTTTAATGTAGATATCGGAGAAAGACAGATCTCTGTTAGACGAGCGGATTAAGAGGGCGGCGAAGAATCGACCCACAAAATCCGCGTCTTCTATGAGACTCTCTGCGCCCACGGTCGCGGCTTCCAGTCCGCCGACAGACGATGTGGAGGCGGATTATGAAGAGGAACAGGAAGAAATTCCCGAGCCGATGGAGCCAGTGCCAGAGCTGTGAGTGTTCTTTTTTTTTGCACACGATACTACAAAATTACTGTTGATGTCGTATTCATTGTTTAAAGAAAAGTAAGAACTTTGTTATTATTGGTAGTTTGTTATACATTTTTTATAATTTTATCTTGTTTCTCTCTTTTTTAATTTTTGTGACTGTTTTTTTTTTTTTTTGTTTTTTTTCCTGAAGATAAATTTGTTTTGGTGTCATCAATGCAGAAAGTCTACCAAAATACAGCAAAAAAGGACAGTTCTAATAATAATAATTATTATGCACCTAAATATGTTTAATAGAAAAAAAGGATTATATTAATTACAAAAAAGAACAAGATGATAAAATTCTAAAAATTGTTTTACCAATTGTGATATATTGTTAAATAATATCTTAGATTTAATAATGAAATTTTCAAAAAACTAGTTATGTAATATATTTTTATTCTTAAATTAATAATTCAAAATTAGATTTGTCTAGAATAAAACATATATGATGACAAATTTATAATCTTTCAATAAAAGTTTTTTCATAAAAGAAGAGAATACAGAGAATATAGAGAATACATACTATATAGAGACATATTTAAAATCTATAAATTGTAAATCTATAACTGTAATTATATCTTTAAATACTATAATTATCATGTAATGACAATTAGTTATTATCAAAGTAATTATATATTTATATACATCTTTGATAATAATTATTATTTAAATAATGTCTAAATAATTATATATATACATATATATATATATATATATATATATATATATATATATGTATATATGTATATATGTATGTATACATACAATATATTGTATTTAAGATTTTTTATTTTAAATTTTATTTTAAGAAATTATGAAAAAACTATTTTCTCAGAATTATTTTACATTAAACGATTATTATTGCTTTCATGCAGAATATCATTTTCAAGTTACTCACATTTGCATGTGCTTCGCTTTTAACATGCCTTTCGCAGGACACATGTTCCAAGCACTACTGATAATAATGAGGACGAGCAAGTGCCTCCTGCGGTCATACTGTCCGAATCACCTTCAAAATCGGAACAGGAAATTATCAACGATTATACAACTGACGATTCGAAAACGTTTGTTACTTTTTTTTTAATTATTTACACATCTATGTTTGTGTGCGTGGCGCGCTCTAATAATGGTACTGGGAAATACTAACTTCGTCAATTTTTTTTTGAATTAATCATCAGAATATCATTTGTACATTGGTTCATTTTAGTTGCTCTTTTTCTATGTTTTATTTTATTTCCTTCTTAATTTTCTCTCTACTCTTTCTCTTTTTTCTTTTCCTTCAAATAATTCAAATATATATCTGTTTTATTTTAAATATAGAAAGTGCAGAAAAGTACGTTCGAAACGAGCAGTTTCATGTTATGCATAATGTATTGTTGAATTTTAGAAATATTATTATTAAATTATTATTAAAATAATTTATATTATATTATAATTAAATTTATTTTATTATTAAATTATTTATTATATTAAAAACAATATACATTAGAATATATATGAACTATAAAAGAATATATATAAAAATTATGTAAAAACTTTTTTTCAAGGCTTTTATATGTATATAAGTATTGGAGAATATATTTATTTATATATATTATATTTATTATTTATTACAAATATAATAATATTATATTGTGTATCGACGAGTAATTAGAAATATAGGTAGCTGTAAGATACTGAATATTGTTATATATATATCTACTAGTAATGTAACATTAGAGTTTCTACTTTTATGTGTTATTTTTATAAATTTTAAATTTTTATTGATCTACTTATACAGACTGCATTTTTTTTCTTTTTTAGAAGTTCTCCTACCTCAGCTCAACTAAAGGCTCCAACTGGTCCGTTTGGACTGGACATGGATTTCTTGCAGAAAATTGAAGGTCCAGTAAAATGTCGTAATCCGATACTTGCAGAACCCAGCTTATCAGATCTGAATGAGCCTCCAGTGAATATGTTGAACCCACCTAAGATACAGTAAGCCAAAGCTTAATGAGAAAATTAATATTAAAATTAGTAGATTAATAATTAAAATATAATTATTACATTATTTATTTAATTAAATAGATTTTATTGTTTTATTACCCAAACTAGTGTAATATGTTATTAATACTAATTAATTAATATTGGTTATATTGACTTGGAGTATATAGCAAATAAAATAATTAATATTATCTATAAATCATTTATATTATGTGATAAGATACATGTTAGAAATTAAATATTTGAAATGTTTATTAAATTATTTATTTTCAGGATGATACCAATTTCGCCGCCGAAAATGTTAGTATCAAAGTCGTCATCTGTTGTATCACCTACTACTAGTAGTAAAGATGATACACTAGAACGTAACATCTTGTCTATGGCCAGTATGGACTTGCCAACTGCGATACAGTCTATGAATGCGATTGAAAATGTTTGTATCTATTGGTTCAAATATATCTAGCAAGAAGAAAGATTTGGAAATTTTTGAAAAATATGTAGTTTTAATGTATTATAATCTTTTCAAAATCTAATTTGTATGAACATAATCAGAGTTGCTAGACTAACGCTTGTCTCTTGTCCATGAATTGAAAGAAATCAGTTTTATATATAAAATATAAGTTTTTTTTAAAATCTCAAAGCTTTCTTTTTCTGAATTTTTGTATGTGTATAAATACTTATAATATTTATATAACATTTTTACAGTTATTAAAATCCCATCAAGCAGTTAGTATGCAATCCAAGGAGGATAAATTCATCGGATCGATAAATATGCAACTGAAGCTATTACAAACGTATCCGTTACGTCAAGAAAATGCAGATGTGTCAAGAGGTTTCAGGAATACATTCCTTATTATACTCGTGGTGAGTGCTATTACTTCAAATGTGAATTATTTTGCGAATTATGTATTTTAACTAGAATTATATTAAGACATTTCAACAATATATTTCAATGCAAGCTTTTAAGTAAAATAGTAAGATTTTAGAAATACATTATTTGCATTCGAAGTCTTAATAAAACACTAATTAGCGATTTTAATACAATTTTTTTCTTCAGTTTTATGATACTGGATTTCTTGGGAAGAATGTACCTTTTATTCACTTAAAAGAATTGGTAGATCAAATGATAAGCTTGTTGGCTGAGAATAAGCTGGAACATTTAAATCAAGCTGGAGCATATTATAGAGTAATCAATAGCATTATGGTGAAAATTATCGACAATTCCAATCACACCACTATCATATGGTAAGAGAAATTTGATAAATTTATCTTAAATTCTTTTGCATTCTATTTATTATGTTCTTTTTCAGTGTGTTGATCAAGCTGCTTCACTCTTGTGCCGAATCGAACGTTCCTTCAAAATACGAAGAGCTAGTAATGAAGTGTTTATGGAAGATAGTGAAAACAATGTCGAACTGGGCTGCTGATTTGGATTATGATACGATACTTTTAGAAGTACATCGTTTTCTTAAGGTAATATAACTTTTTTTATCTGTATAATATTTGCTTATTGAAATAAATGAAATTATATTTTATAAGAAAATTTTATATTAATAATTCTATTATCATTGAACAATTATTATCTTTAGGATTGATATTATTTTTAAAAACTTATGTTTATGTTCTAAAAGTTTAATTTCTAAAGATTGGTTATATATATAAAACTTTCATTTTTAAAGGATTATCCCACTACATGGTGGAAGAAGCGAAAGTCTGATACTCCATTACGGACAGTCAAGACAGTTCTTCACAGTATGACCAGAGTAAAAGGCAGCTCGATACTTAATCACTTGACATTGATAAACAACACTAACGAGTCCGAGTTACATGCTTACTTAATAAGATTAATCGCGGTTAGTTTTTTATTGCTTTTTACGTGTATATGTTCCATTTTATGAAAGAATAGATAACATTGCATTATAATTATATCATTAACATTGGATTATTTATTACGTATAGATATCAGATAATAGATAACGGAAATTAATTAGCGACGTTTGCCTTAAACAGAGCCTTAAACCGGATGAGATTAATGCGACGGCGAAGGTGATGCCCAAATCAAATAATGTGGCAAGAACGCCGAAACACCTGTCCAAGTCTACACGTCAACAATTGTCGGAAATATTTAAGAAAATTGGGTCAAAAGAACACCTGCAGGAAGTATGTATATAGATACAAAAACAAATTTTTTTTTTATGTATAGCATAAATTTTACAATCGTCAAAATTATATTTAATATTTAAAAATAATATTTTACACAGAATATTTACATATCTTTTCTCACTTCTATCATCTTAATTCAAAATGGCTGATGTGTCCTTTTCAAGCTTTTAATAATGTTTTTATAATTCAGTATACATCTTGAAACAATTAGTTTGGTTCTTTTTTTTTGTAGGGTTTAGTACAATTGTACGAATTCAAACTTCAATATCCCGAAGCTGACGTACAACCGTTTCTGGTCAAGTCTCATCAATTTTTCCAAGATTTTATAGAACAAGGATTGAGAGAGATTGATCAAGCGCGAAAGAACCAAAACATTCTGTCGCAAGCTAACAATCAATATTCTATGGGTAAGCATTTCTTTAATTTTTGCAAGTATAAGATAATTATGTATTAAAACGAATTACTGATTGTCACTTACCGATTCGATACGTAAATAAAAATCTATAAAATAGAGATGCGATATGAAAAATAGAATTTTTGTTTAAACTTTTGGAATCTGACAAATTAAATAATACAGAAGCCACCGAGTCTCTGGCAGCGGTTTCCGACGAGAAAGACATGATGGATCCGATGTACAGGCTTGAGAAACTTCGAGCCCTCGAAGCACAATGTAGAATGACTTCTTCCCAGTCGAATCCACCATGAACGATCGTGCATAAAGTATATTAATTAGGTAAGCGACACAATACATATATACATACATATGTGTAAGACGAGAAATATTTGTCTGAAATCTTTATTCGCGTCTCTTGAAATTTGATTCCACCGTATTTTCCACCACTGAATTTTTTCAATTGAAGCGAATCATTTCGTGTACAAATATTTTTCTTTTTTTGTGTTTTTTTTTACATAAGACAGTCCAATTACTTATTTTCGGTGAATTAATGTCGATTATTCGTCATTAATTTTTCGTTAGCAAAAGACTTGAGCAAACGTAGAAAATGATAATATAGCTGTGCCGTTAGATATATATGCTACATCGAACACACATTGTACATCGCAGCGTTTTTTATGTTACGTTTCCACAATGTAATGATAATGTTGCGTGCGTTAATGATGAGTATGTTCTGTCTTTTTTCGCAGCAGTTGTGTATAGTTGATAATAATGTTGCTATTTACGTAAGATCTCTACTATGTAGCCCGGTGTACCCGGTGCAGATATATATACAAAGTTTGCAAGATTCGCAAACGTCATTTCGCGCACAGTCTGATTTTATTTTATTTAGTTAATTTAAGATTTTTCATTATGCTCTAAATAAATTCGTTTTTTTTCTTTTTTTTTTTTGCAAAATAATGAGATTCATAATCATTATGTGTTTTCGTTATTTTTGCGAAATCTTCTATTCTAACAAAGAGAGAAAGGCTTTCAGACAATATGTCATTAAACATCTTCCAAATTTTGTATTATTCGGATTATCCGAAAAAAATTGCATTTAAGAAAAATATCAGTAAATTTCATACGTTAACATTAAGTGAACAATATCAAATCTAATCTTGCATGCAATGTAGTGTAACACGTTATTAACGTTCAGACAGATATCAACACTGTTTATCTCGTGGTATCTCATCGCATGAAATAGTGAGAGATAATATAAAGATATTAATTAAAAAAATTCTTCCTTTAATATTGTATTACAAAAATATTAGAAATTTTTATTTTTATAATATATTTACTTCCACCGTGGAAAATAAGTTTCGTCTTTTTATGTGAAAGCTAAAAAAAACATAGGAGGTTTCGCGAAAACAATAACGATATATTTTATTTATTGAGACGCAAAACTCTATCATATCCCTATCAGTATTTATGAAGATTAGCATCGCTCGATGTAATAAAGCGACGTTGAGCCGTAAAAAGCTCATAACTAAAAAAAAGTTAGAAAATTAGAATCATCAATCTTCAGAGATAAAAACTGTCCATATTGAATTCGATTGCGAGTTTTAATATAGATATAATTTTACTTTAAAAAGTTTCTCAAGTGTAATTTTTAATAATATACCAGTTACAAATAAACTAAATCTCACGAGTTAACGATTTACATACGTATTTACTGACAATACTACAGTTTTGCACGAATTGATCGTCCATTATGAATTAACTTACGAAAAATTATATTATTTATCTTAATTACACATTCTAATAATCGTACAAATTATATAAATTAATCACTATATTAAAAAGTATTTATAATAAAAACTACACACACACATACATACACACGCACAAAGTACGATTATTAATGTTAATGTAATTATTTTTTTTATTATATTAAATTACTATTGTAGAGATATTTGTGATTAAAAAATTTTTAAGTTACAAGATTTTTATGGCTCGACGATGAAAAATGTATCCACCATTTCTATTATTAATTCCAAAAAGGGAGTAAAACAGAAGATAAAACGTAGCTAGTAACATAAAAAAAAAAAATTAGAATGTGCTTTACTATCTGAATACCTTACGAGTATACGACTCGAAATTGCTATATTTGAGAATTTACCGCTTTTTCCGAAAACATATTCTGTAGTGTAAATAGAACATGTATATACATGCACTAATAAAAGTGATATTTGAAACTGTAAATGTGTTTCATAGAGGAAGAGAGAGAGAACTATATGACTTCTTAAATGATTTGTTTTTTTCTCGTTTGCCTATAATATTCTGTATCAAGTCATTTTGCGTATGAAATAGTTTTAGAAAAACATATATTTTTTTTAATTTGACATATACTTTTGTTAACGTTTTTAATTCTTGCGATTTTCTAAATCACATTACAAATTTGTGAAAGTACTCGTACATTAATCTATAATTTCCATATGGAACAATTTAATATTTATAATATTTCTATATCCCTATATTTATTTATTTTAGTATATACACACAAAAGTTTCTGTTTCTTACAATATATAATTAAAATATAAATTTCTCTACGTAGTCTTCTTTTATCCGATTTGTTCTAAATAGTCGGTATTACGCGCATTGAAATTCTATCTATTATACATTCTTTATTTATTTTATTGTTAGAAATGAACCTTCCTTCTATTATGTTTTTCCATTTCATCATAAAATCTCATTTATACAGTATTATTTTGTATTATATATTACATCACTTTGTTTCTATATGATAAATTATTTCCTTTTGATATATTACAAACGGTAAAATTATTAGTATGAAGTATGGCTGAGTAATGTATATCTCATATTTACATAAGTTGACAAAGTAGGTATGCAAATTTAAAGTGTCATCGTACTATGAGAATTTCAATATTCTGAATGCTCTACATTGATATTATCAGTCATCATTATACTAGCAACACTATTCAAAATACGACAAAATTATTATTTATTTCGTATAGAACATATTTTAATAAAATCTAATTTTCTAAATTGCTATAAATGTGGCATCAAACATTTTTACAATTAATGCCGACAACATTTTTATACGTTTGCGTATGCAATATCTAATTTTTAAGAATATTGACATGTTCCCTTTTATCGATATTCATGAACATCTATTTTATATATATATATAATACATTTATTATATATATATATATATATATATATATATATATATATATATATATGTATATGTATATATGTATAATACATTTATTTTATATATATATATATATATATATATATATATATATATATATATATATATATGTATAATATATATACATATATATTATTTATCATTATTTATACATATGATTAATTAAGAAGACAGTCCTTTTTGGCCGGAACTGACAAATTCCTAGTTAACTGTGATTCTGAATATAAATCATACTGTACACAAATATACACTTATTCAATATACAAAATTCACGAAGTAAATACTGGTAGCAATCTCTGAAGTAAATTAAGGAAAATCTTCAAACATTCTCCACAGGATTGACAAAGAGCGCCGTTATGGCAAACAATAAGAATACCAATCCACCAATAATAGTAACTGAAAATATCAAGAGAATTAGTTTAGCTCATATAAGATGATCTACTATATATTACCTGTTTTTACTGATATCCTCTGAGCTATTATACGTCCTCCCAATACTGCTAAGCCAGTACAAAACGAATGGCCCAATATTCCACCTAATATAACTCCGTAAACCTCCTGAACATAGTATTATCATAATTAAATATTAATTAAATGTAAAGATACTAGATATTACAGTAAAATCGCTGAGAGGTACCTCTCTCGCTGCAAGGATAATAGTTGTTAATTGAGAACGATCGCCCCATTCCGCGAGGAAAGTTAGAGTGAACGCTTGGAGGAATATCCTGGAAAGCAGCATGAACGCGCTAGTTTTAGTCGTTTTTCGTATTACTCCGGTTTCAGGATCCTGAACTAAAGTACTCGATGTTTCCTTTTCGTACTGAAAGCAGTGACATTTTAAGATTATTTAATCCTTTTGCTAAAGATTCTGTGTAATCTTATATTTAAAACATTTTGTTATATCTTATAGATTTATAAACGAGATGTGGACCAATGGAAAAAATTCACAAATTTACCTCGTCGTCTCTTTTCCTCAGGTCAGACTGAACTTCTTCCAACTCTTCCTGCGCTTCTGTCGGCGACATGTAGTACCCGTCTCTTAACATTTTTAATCCAAATAAAGCAAAGAGAAGGGTGGAAATGTAATAGGTATATGCACGGGGAATTATAGTAGCTGCATATCCAAACACCACTGAAAGTAAAAAACAGTTCTATATTTTCTGCTACAGAACATCACAATTATATCTAGCTTCAAGTAACAAAACATTTAGATACAAGTAAGTTATATATTATTATTATTATTATTACTATAAATTGCTATAGAGATTGTAGATTAAATTTTCTCTCTGGAACTATTAAAAAATAATCTCCATAACTGCTAACAGTTGTGTTCATATATATATAATGATACCTGATAGAATAGTCATTAGTGCAAGGGCACTTATCGCGCCAGCAAATACAGTTAATCTTGGATGTTTCATCGCCATTATAGCAGCGATGAAGAATGTCTTGTCACCCAACTCCGACACCACAATCACTGACAAAGATGCTATAAAAGCATGTAAAAAGCCTAATCTATCTTGCGGTTTCTCGGACACAAACTCCGGCAATTTCTAAAAAAATTGTACAAGTTAAAATAAGGATTTGATGTAGAATTTAAAGATTTATATATGTAAGGTGTTTCTTCGAAAGATTTAAATTTTAAGAACTTTCTCGCAAAGTTTCTTTAATGTTTTCCTTAAAATTTAGGATAAAAGTTGAACGTAATGAACGCTTTCTCTAATATTTTCCTTTTAATTTTTTTAAAGAATTTTAAAAAATAAATTTTATTGAATAAATTACAGTCGGAAAGATTTGAAAGATTATCGGGAAAGCTCACCGTTGACGTCGCGGCTAATTGAAGTTTCTCATCATAACGTGGCTCGATTTCGCAACTGACGGTTGACAGATAAAATCCCAAAATTAATGGGTAAACATAAATTAGGCGTTTCGCTCCCATCGTATGATACTTGACGGTACCCAACGTATTTATTGCGAGTAACAAACGTTGCGCGTGATAACCTCAAAAAAAAAACGGCCTCGATCCACATATCACGATCTACATACTGCAAATGCCATATCGCTTTTTGTGATTAGTCCGTGAAAAGCTTAGGTTGCATTGCCGCGTAAAATGTCACACGTTTCATTGGAAGGCCAACGAACGAATGAGCCAATGAACGTAAACGTCAATGATGCTAGGCTAGAGTCCTGTATCAAAGAGAGAAGCGAAATCGCGTCTTTATGGAAGCTGCCATCTTGAGCCCATCTTGAGACGCGTCCTGATTCTGAATTCTTGATTGGCCAAGAGATTACAGGGTCAAATTTTTAAAAAGACAATTTTTTTTAGATTTTTCAAGATGTTCGTAGAGATAGAAAAATGATTGTTGATTCGTGACAAGAACAAAAGAGATGTGATAAATTACATATATTTTTTTTATCATATATGAAAAATAACTCGCCGAAATTATATTGGTTTCAATTCCTTTTCAAAAAGTTTATACTCAATCATCTCTCTTGATGACACTTGTTATTTGTTGAGATGACATTTCTGAGCTCGTTTAAAGTACAATTTAAAGGTAACTGTAAAACAAAACACACAGAGATATTTCCCATTTTATTTTCACATTATATTATACTTCATACTTCTTGAAATCCAAACACATCTATTTGTTATCTATCGACGAGAGAAATGATACATAATAAATATCCGCATTATATCCTAAAATTAACAAAATATTTTTCCTTTTTTCATTTTTGTTTATCTCCCTTGGTCTAGAGTTCTAGAGTGTATGCAATTTATTTTTGTGTTATTTTCTTTTTTCTTTTTTTTAGAAGCTTCTCTTTCCTTCAGACATCTTTTTATAAATTTAAATGCAATGTATCCGTCGTAACAACAACCAGCCTTAGCCAATAGTTTATCCATTATTATTATTATTATTATTATTATATTATTACTATTATTATTAGTATTATTATTATTATTTGAGAAAGACGTTGCAAAGCAGATAAATTAAATAAACGACGTAATTATATCAATTATATAAACTCTTACTGTACGCGTATATTTTATGAATCTCAGATTAGCGAGAACATTTTAAAAAATTAGAGAAAAGAAAGATATATGTCAAGTGATTGTTCCCTTGCTATTGAAATAGCAATTTGTTTGCAAGAAATATAAAGAGAAAAGAAAGAGGCAAAATCCGCGTCCACTAAAAACTCGATACTGATTATTCACACATCTCTATAAAATTACGTTTAAAAACTGAACTAATAATATATATCGGTCTAAAGATTCTCAAATCTGTTTTACCTATAGTTTACATCTAATTCTATACAATATAACATGTGTATTTGTGTGTAATAATGAACTAGAAAAAAGTAATCGCTTTGTCAAAGATTTTCTACGCAAATCGAATTGTATTTTTTCCTTGTAGAAATTTGTATAATCATACGCGGCTTCGCTTATTCTTTTTCTGTATTTTAATCGCGATGCTTTATACCGTATTGTGAGCAAACTGAAATAAGATATACAGCAGAGAAAACAAAAAAATTAATTAGGAAACTGAGTCGAGAGGCTCTAGTCTTTGCAATTATATTAGGGTATATATATCGGAAATGAGAAATTGAGTGTGATTTTATTTTTATGAATATCGAGATAAAAATAAGAAATTTGCAATATAATTTTTTTTATGATCTATCCTAAATTTTTTAACAGTTTATTTTTGTTGATTTAATTTTATAAATTTACATAATTAGTAATTCGTAATAAAATCAATTGAAAAAATAAACTTTATAAATTATTTTTTTATTTCCTCTTTTTTTTGTTTTTCACAAATTAAAAAAAAAAGAACATGCTACAAATAAAATGTTTTATACAAAAATATAGAAATAGGCATTTCTCCCAAAAGAATATATATATATATATATATAATCATTTCAAAACAATATATAAATGAAAGCAATTAGATTTTTTGTTTTTAATACTATAATTCAACACGTTTATAACGACGATCAAGAAAGCCTAGAGACAAAGCTCGTCCTAATCTTATTTGCTAAATGAAACAAAAAAAT